>NC_134493.1:23410309-23705309 GCF_040206685.1 Ascaphus truei | reverse complement strand
GTTAATAAAGCTACAGTTTGGGTTTAACAATACAATATATTGGGTTCATGACCACCCTCAGCTGCCTCTCCTTCCTCCATCTCCGCTCAGGACTTTGCTGACTATTTTAAGGAAAAGGTGGAATCCATACGTCAGAACATCCCCTCTGTTTCTTCCTCCCATCCTACACTTCTTCCTAACTCTCCTCCTGCCATCCTTGACTCTTTTTCCACTGTCTCAGAGGAGGATGTGTCGCTGTTGATCGCCTCTTCTCCCTCTACCACTTGCCCTCTTGACCCCATTCCCTCCCATCTCCTAAAACCTCTTGCTCCTACTATAATCCCTACGCTCACACACATTTTTAACTCCTCCCTCTGCTCTGGAACCTTTCCATCCTCCTTCAAACATGCAACAGTCATACCATTACTCAAAAACAGCAAGCTTGACCCTACCTGTCTTTCTAACTATCGGCCTGTCTCCCTCCTGCCTTTTGCCTCTAAACTCCTTGAATGAACATCTTGTATTCGCTCGCTTGCTCCATTTTCTCAACACCTATTCTCTCCTAGACCCTCTACAATCTGGCTTCCGTAATGCTCACTCCACGGAAACAGCCCTCACTAAAATAACTGACGACCTCCATGCTGCCAAAGACAGAGGTCATTACACTCTGCTCATATTACTCGACCTCTCTGCAGCATTTGACACCGTGGACCACCCTCTTCTCCTTCACATTCTCCATACTCTTGGCATTCGGAACAAAGCTCTATCCTGGATCTCATCCTACCTCTCCCATCGTACTTTCAGTGTCTCTTCTGCTAATACCTCCTCCTCCTCTATTGATCTCTCTGTGGGGGTACCCCAGGGCTCTGTCCTGGGACCTCTTCTCTTTTCTCTGTATACACTCTCTCTAGGTGACCTAATAACATCTTTTGGGTTTAATTATCACCTCTATGCTGACGACACACAAATATATTTCTCAACACCCGACCTTACACCTACTGTACAAACCAAAGTTTCTGAATGTCTCTCTGCTATATCATCCTGGATGGCCCTCCGCCGCCTTAAACTCAACATGGCTAAAACAGAGCTCCTCATACTTCCTCACAAACCTGGCCCTATTACCTCCTTCCACATTACTGTTGGAACTACGATCATTCACCCAGTAGCCCAAGCACGCTTACTTGGGGTCACACTCGACTCCTCTCTCACATTTGCCCCTCACATTCAAAACATTTCTAAAACCTGTCGCTTTTTCCTCCGCAATATAACAAAGATATGCCCTTTCCTCTGTTGCTCGACTGCTAAAACTCTGACTCAGGCCCTCATTCTCTCCCGTCTTGATTACTGTAACCTCCTGCTGTCCGGCCTTCCTGCCTCTCACCTGTCTCCCCTACAATCTATCCTTAACGCTGCTGCCAGAATCACTCTACTCTTTCCTAGATCTGTCTCAGCATCTCCCCTCATGAAATCCCTCTCCTGGCTTCCGATCAAATCCCGCATCTCACACTCCATTCTTCTCCTCACTTTTAAAGCTTTACACTCTTCTGCCCCTCCTTACATCTCAGCCCTAATTTCTCGTTATGCACCATCCAGACTCTTGCGTTCTTCTCAAGGATGTCTTCTTTCTACCCCCTTTGTATCTAAAGCCCTCTCCAGCCTTAAACCTTTTTCATTGACTGCCCCTCACCTCTGGAATGCCCTTCCCCTCAGTACCCGACTAGCACCCTCTCTATCCACCTTTAAGACCCACCTTAAGACACACTTGCTTAAAGAAGCATATGAATAGCACTGTGGCTATTCTGAACACATGGCACATAAAGCTTGGCCCCCTGCAGATGCACTTACCAGAACTCCCTCCTACTGTCTCTGTACGTTCTCCCTACCTACCAATTAGACTGTAAGCTCCTCGGAGCAGGGACTCCTCTTCCTTAATGTCTAAAGCACTTATTCCCATGCTCTGTTATTTATTGGATTACCACATGTATTACTGCTGTGAAGCGCTATGTACATTAATGGCGCTATATAAATAAAGACATACAATACAATAGGTCAAGACTTTTTCTGAGTCTACACTGGTCTTCAAAGGAGGACTTAATTGGGGAGGCCTATAACAGGCCCACTAAATGTGACATGTGTTTTTTATAAGGTCATAAACGCTAGCCAGAGACTATGCTGTCAGCCTCAAAGAAAACAAAATGTTTGTCAATAATTACTGGTGCATTCCAGTGAGAGGTGACACTCAGGTTATCAAAAAAATAGATTCAAGCGCAAACATATATAAATGGTGATAATGAACTAATTCAAAATGCAGCCCAAACACCTGCGGCCTCTCAACCGCAAATTACACTAAGCTAAACAGCAAGTGTTCATGGCAAATGTGAATAAGTAAATTGTGCAGTATTTATGTGCAATAAACTCCATAACTACTAGTGCATTCCAGTGAGAAACTTGACTGGCTGATGCACGACGAACGCGAGGCCTCAGGAAGCGAGTGAAGGACTCAAATCTGGGAATCCCTGCATGTGTGCATGCTGAGGAGCTGAGATTGGAGTAGGGTTGGAGGGCACCTGAATTCACTCTCTGCCTTTTACCAGGGGGTAAAGTGTGAGTTGTCCCTTTCCCCCCTGTGTTGTTTGCTATACCAAGTAAAACATTAATGCACTATGCTATATGCATTTGTATTTCCTTCTACATACTGTATGAGGTTATCAAGAAGTATTCACCTGAGTGGATCCTGTCCCAGGGAGCTGAAGCATATGTGATATCAGTACAGAAAAAGACGGTGTAAAACAGCGCTAATGGATAATAAAATGTGAACTAAATAAAATAATAAGTGCAAATTACAAACAACTGGCAGCCAGGTGAAGACTGACCGTACAGTCAGTGAGAAACCATGGAAAAAAAAGGAAAACCTGCGCCAAAAAATAAAAGTCAATAAATTCCAAACCATAAAGGTGAAGTCCAATTGGAAGTCCTTGGATGAACAAAGGAATTGTGCTGACAACTCTCCTCCCAGACCGTGCAATGGAGAAAGAAAATAGAAAACAGATTATGGTGCAGTATGCCAAATACTGTTGACTTAAAAACAGTACCAACTAACAACACATAACAAACAAGACAGACAACACACCAACACTAGCAAGGCTAAATGTAATATTAAAAAGCTATTTATTAACACAACTAATGTGGGTTACGGAGGTGGGATATCCAGAGGGGTAAAACTGGAATCCTACTTACAGGACCCCGGTTGGGTAAAGGCAGTTTGCACAGAATTGATGGTGAAGTCCTCCAAAGATGGCGACTGGAGCTCCCTCACGGGCATCCCCACGTGATGTGGGTGGGAGATGAATCACTCGAATTGCAGGGCTTTCCGGTGGATATGACGTCACGCCCCTCACTGCTCCTAACGCAACGCGATGTGATGCTCCCAATGTGAGTGTCCTCTCGCACCGCTCTGCTCTGCCCCTACGGCTCCACCGGCTATGACTCCACAAACGATTCCCCAATGTCTTCCGCAACCACAGAAAAAAGCTTCAAAAATGAACAAAAACTTCCCGACGCGTTTCGTGCGCATGCGGGCACTTCTTCAAGGGATGTGCTCCACCTTGTGTCTTAATGGTATAAATACACTTGGTCATTGATGGCAATAGGCTAATTACATGATTGGAAAAGCATTAACCCTATAGTTGCCATAACCACGGTGGGCACAAGACAAGCCTGGCTAGACACTAAACATACAAACCTACACAAATAACAACATAAATACCTTAATACTATAAAACATTAAAATATTAAAAAAGTGTGTAAAACATAAATAATGGAGACTGGATAGACATTAAAATGATCTCAATAGAATACATCACAGAAAGGCTTTAAGTTCAAAATCTATATTTAGCCCTCTAAGAGACAGTGTTTTTAATTCATAGATCCAGTATGCTTCGCGCATACTGGCCTGTTGTAATCTATTCCCACCTCTCGGGTTGGACTGAACTGCCTCGACTGCCAGACACCGTAAACCTTTGGGATTTTTATCATGACATAAAAGAAAATGATGAGAGACACTATGTGTAACCAGTCCCTTTTTGATATTATAAATGTGCTCATAAATGCGTCTTTGAAAAGTTCTCCCTGTTCTGCCAATATATTGTAAGCCACATGGGCATTCAAGCAAGTATATTATAAAAGTTAAATGTGGAACAGGGAAAAAACGAAGCACCAAGTCCAGCTGTAGAGTAGCAATAACACCAACAGGGATACGTACCAAAAATAAGCTATTTATTAGGATCCAGGCAAAGTAACAAACACACCTACGCGTTTCGGACCTCTACAGTCCTTTATCAAGGTGAATACAACCATCTGTTATGGAGCGACATTTATACTCACTTAACAAGCATGTAGCCCAATCGCGGAGCATATCCGCATACGTCACGCGGGTCGCGTAGATGACCTCTGACCCGTGACGTATGGTCGCGTGGTTACGCTGCATAGTGCGTGCCCTGGTAGTCGCGTCATGCGCAAAGGAGGTGGGAGAATCACTATACGCGCATAACCATATGCATCCGATGCTAGTGCCTCCCACTCCTTGAAAGAATAGCGCATGACGTCACTCCGTCACAGACATGTGACCAAAAAGGTCAAAATGCTAAGCGTAGCTAGGCAACAGAGCCCAGTGCGTCCTGGAGCATGTAATACAAAACAAACACATCTTTATTAACATAAACAAAAAAAATATTATATAAAAGCACTCCTAATGAGGAAAAACATAATAATGATAAAACCAATAAAGAAGTAAATTAAAAACAATTAGAAGTAACCTATGATAACAGTATTTCAAGATCCTCATATTTAGGTTGTATGATATTGTAAGGGTATAGTGGAGACATCTTATAATAACAAATTGATATACATAAAGTGTGAGCTCCACAGCCCAGAGAGATGATGAAAAACAGAGACCTTCTTGACAATGTCTAAATAATGAATCTAACAATCTAATACATCTTAGGCGTATAGTATATTTAATCATGCATAGAAAATGGTGTCTACGCAAAGCTAGGTGTCAAACAGAAGAGTACCAATATCCCAATCTGAGTTTAATCCATAAGGGATACGTGTTTGTAAAGTGAATATCCAATATAGTTCTCTTCTGTTTAAGATACCTAGTCTATTGCCACCTCTGATCGGATTCGATATATGTTCAATACCCTGAACATACAAATTATCTGAGTCTCCCATGTTACAATGACTAAAATGTTGAGATACTGGATGACTCAAATCTTTTTTAATAATCAATCTCAGGTGCTCGAGTATGCGGACTTTCAAGTGTCTTACAGTCCTACCAATGTACTGTTTACCGCAGCCGCAACGTAACAAGTATACCACAAAGGTGGTATCACAATTGATAAATGAATTCACATAATATTTTTTACCAGTTTTAAAAGAAACGAAATCTTTTTTGATATCCATATGTTTGCAAATTTTGCATTTTGAACATGCATAGTTACCCTTGGGTAATTTCTTAATCACTGATTTATCTGAAGAGAACAAGCTGCCAGATACAAAGTTCGCAATAGTTTTAGCTTTGCTGAATACTATCTTAGGACCCTCATCATATATATTTTTTAATAAAGGATCTGCTGCTAACACTCCCCAGTGTTTGTGAATGGATTCTCTAATATTTTTAGATTGATTGTTATATTGAGTAACAAAATATGGAAATTTGAAAGATTTTTTGTCTTTATTACTTTGCACTCTTTTGAGCAAAACAGATCTATCCAAATTTCTCACCTCCCTGAGTGTTTTTTTGAGATCGTCTTTTGGATAACCTCTCACTTCAAAACGCTCCATCAGCTCCTCGGATTGTTTAGCAAAGTCCTCATCATTTGTACAAATTCTTCTTAATCTAATGAGTTGGCTTTTTGGTATTCCTTTTAACAAGGATTTGGGGTGGCAGCTGTCAGCTCGCAAAAATGTGTTACGTGAGTTTTCTTTGCGATATACCGTAGTGATAATTTGTTTGTGCATATTAACCGAAAGAAATAAATCTAAAAAGTGAATATGGTGAGCGTTGTGAGTAGAGGTGAATTTTAAATTAAATTCATTATTATTTAAATATTCTGTGAACAAAGAAAGAGAATGTGCATCCCCGTGCCAAATAAAAATAAGGTCGTCAATGTAACGCCGGTAAAAAGTGATAAAGTGTCTATAGGGATTTCTTTCTCCAAACACGTGTACCGACTCCCACCATCCTAGGAATAAATTCGCATAGGACGGAGCAAAGCTGGTGCCCATAGCGGTACCACGTGTTTGGAGTTAAAAATTCCCCATCAAACATAAAGTAATTATGTGTTAACAAAAATTGAATTGCATTAAGAATAAACGTGCTCTGTGCAGGTGAAAGTTCTGATTTTTGTAAATAAAATCTGACAGCTGCCAGCCCATGCTCATGTATTATCACTGTGTACAATGATGTAATGTCAAGACTAAGCCAAACAAAATTTGTTTCCCATGTGATGGAGTCGAGTTGTCTCATGAGATCACCACTGTCCTTGATATATGATGGTAGTGTTTGCACTATGGTCTGTAGGAAGTGATCAACATATTTGGATACACCATCTCCCAAAGATCCAATACTAGCGACTATTGGTCTCCCAGGTGGGGAGACCAATGTCTTATGGATCTTTGGGAGATGGTGGAAAATGGGAATAATAGGATAAGGGCAAAATAAGTATTCAAGCTCTTTGTCATCAAGTGCGCCTAGAATGGCCCCCTCATCTAAGAGGTTTCTCAGTTCTTTAATGAATATTGATGTGGGGTCTCCTCTGAGTGAGATGTACGATGAACTATCATTAAGTTGTCGAAGCGCTTCAGTTTTGTAATCTGATTTGTTCAGCACAACGATAGCACCCCCTTTGTCGGCCCCCTTGATGACAAGAGAGTTATTGGCTTTTAATGCATTCATGGCCAATCTTTCGTCATGGGTAAGGTTATCTGCTCTATATTGCAATGGTTTAATTGAAAATGTATAACCCTTAGCTAATAGAGATAAATCTCGTTCAATGAGTTGCTCAAACGCCGTTAGGCAGGGTCCTTTCATATGTGACGGATAGAACATTGATTTTTTCCTTAAACCTGAGGATCGTCTACCTAGAAAAGAGGAAGGTACAGTATATCATTTGTATCTCTATTTTCATCAACAAGATCTTTCATGTCTTGTACACAACACATCTCTTGAAAATTAAGGGACCCCTCTCCCTTCTGGCTATCGCAACTCAATGTATCATCAAAGACAGTGTGCTCAATTGCATCATATGTATCAGTCTCTTTTTGATGGTAAAACCTTTTCAATGTAAGTTTGCGTATATACTTGTAGAGGTCAATAACAGTCTCAAACAATTTAAAGTCACTACATGGGGCGAACTTCAAACCCTTATCCAGAACGGATAGTTCATCCACACTAAGTATGTGGTCTGAAAGGTTGATAATTCCTGTGTTTTCAATTAGCAGTTCTTTTTCCTCTTTTGGGGATTTTTTGGAGTTCCTTTTCTTTCCCCTCCTTGTGTGTCTGTAGTGACCCTGTTTTTTGACCCAAAGATGGTCCTGGATTCATATTCAGCCTCCCTCAGATGACTTGATGATTCTCCCCCTCTTCGTTCGCTGTATCTATCAGCCCCATAGTTTTGGCCACCATTATCTCTCTCATTAGATATCAGGGTTCTAGGTAAGGTTTCATAATCTGAACCCTCTGATTCTCCACTGGCTGAGTGTGAGAAGGAGATGTTCTTTTTTAGTATAGACTTTTTTTGTTGTGGATCCTTTGATTTATTTGATTTGTGGGGTGTTGAGGAGTTAAAGTTCCTTTTGAAATTAGGGATTTTCTGCCAAACATAAATCTGGTTACGGGCATAATCTTGCTTATCCCTCTCGAATTTTAATTGCTTCTTAGCCATAAGCTCTTTTTCCATGCTCTTGGTATTATTGGATAGAACAAGATCTAGATTGTCAAATCCATCCATGTCCTTATACTGATGTAAATTTTTTTGGAGAGAAACAATCTCTTCCTCTAACGAGGATTTCTCCTTGAGCTTGGCTTTAATAATGAGGTCAATCAGGGTAAATGAGCAGATGTTTAATGCTTCCTTCCATTTGGTCTCAAACTCTTGGTTGATGAACCCAAACGTAGGTGACTTTTTTATGCGCAAACCTCTTGGAATTCTCTGCGTAGTGACATAATTTTGCAAAGATATAATATCCCACCAAAGTCTGATTTTTGTGGAAAGTATCTTCTCTAGTCTAGAAAAATGGATTTTTAAATCTGAAACATCCTCACAGTCCAGTTCCAGTGTATTCTCAAAAACTTGTTGTGCTTTCTTGACTCGGTGGGTGTTATCCGAACAATTGAAAGCAAATTGTATAGGGACATCGCCATCGGTCTCATATTCACTCTCAGTAATGTCTGGATCCATTTGTAGTAATAAAAGAAAAATACTACAAAAAGCTAATGGAATAACGTACCCTGTATGGTGTATATAAAGGCAGTACGTCTGAGCTACCTCACACTACAGAATACTATCAGAAAAAATGTGTGTGGTGCTCTCAAGACAATACTTAAGCCAATTAAATTGATAACAGGAAGACAACCCTTAAATGAGTATATATATATATATATATATATAGTGTCTCTAGGAATGTAGCCCGGTAATGACAATCCCACAGACCAGGTAGTAAGGAAATGTCAGTGACACCTGCAGGTGACCGGTAGATGGAACATCCTAATGACAAACTGTATTGTAATAAGGGCAAAATGGAACGAACTCACTTGGGAATCTTCATCCACCATAAGCAGTAAGTCCAGTTGGGTTCCAGTGTCCAGGGTTGAATGTGCCTCCGTATGCGGTAGTCAGAATGTGGAACAGGGAAAAAACGAAGCACCAAGTCCAGCTGTAGAGTAGCAATAACACCAACAGGGATACGTACCAAAAATAAGCTATTTATTAGGATCCAGGCAAAGTAACAAACACACCTACGCGTTTCGGACCTCTACAGTCCTTTATCAAGGTGAATACAACCATCTGTTATGGAGCGACATTTATACTCACTTAACAAGCATGTAGCCCAATCGCGGAGCATATCCGCATACGTCACGCGGGTCGCGTAGATGACCTCTGACCCGTGACGTATGGTCGCGTGGTTACGCTGCATAGTGCGTGCCCTGGTAGTCGCGTCATGCGCAAAGGAGGTGGGAGAATCACTATACGCGCATAACGTATGCGGATATGCTCCGCGATTGGGCTACTCTACAGCTGGACTTGGTGCTTCGTTTTTTCCCTGTTCCACATTCTGACTACCGCATACGGAGGCACATTCAACCCTGGACACTGGAACCCAACTGGACTTACTGCTTATGGTGGATGAAGATTCCCAAGTGAGTTCGTTCCATTTTGCCCTTATTACAATACAGTTTGTCATTAGGATGTTCCATCTACCGGTCACCTGCAGGTGTCACTGACATTTCCTTACTACCTGGTCTGTGGGATTGTCATTACCGGGCTACATTCCTAGAGACACTATATATATATATATATATATATACTCATTTAAGGGTTGTCTTCCTGTTATCAATTTAATTGGCTTAAGTATTGTCTTGAGAGCACCACACACATTTTTTCTGATAGTATTCTGTAGTGTGAGGTAGCTCAGACGTACTGCCTTTATATACACCATACAGGGTACGTTATTCCATTAGCTTTTTGTAGTATTTTTCTTTTATTACTACAAATGGATCCAGACATTACTGAGAGTGAATATGAGACCGATGGCGATGTCCCTATACAATTTGCTTTCAATTGTTCGGATAACACCCACCGAGTCAAGAAAGCACAACAAGTTTTTGAGAATACACTGGAACTGGACTGTGAGGATGTTTCAGATTTAAAAATCCATTTTTCTAGACTAGAGAAGATACTTTCCACAAAAATCAGACTTTGGTGGGATATTATATCTTTGCAAAATTATGTCACTACGCAGAGAATTCCAAGAGGTTTGCGCATAAAAAAGTCACCTACGTTTGGGTTCATCAACCAAGAGTTTGAGACCAAATGGAAGGAAGCATTAAACATCTGCTCATTTACCCTGATTGACCTCATTATTAAAGCCAAGCTCAAGGAGAAATCCTCGTTAGAGGAAGAGATTGTTTCTCTCCAAAAAAATTTACATCAGTATAAGGACATGGATGGATTTGACAATCTAGATCTTGTTCTATCCAATAATACCAAGAGCATGGAAAAAGAGCTTATGGCTAAGAAGCAATTAAAATTCGAGAGGGATAAGCAAGATTATGCCCGTAACCAGATTTATGTTTGGCAGAAAATCCCTAATTTCAAAAGGAACTTTAACTCCTCAACACCCCACAAATCAAATAAATCAAAGGATCCACAACAAAAAAAGTCTATACTAAAAAAGAACATCTCCTTCTCACACTCAGCCAGTGGAGAATCAGAGGGTTCAGATTATGAAACCTTACCTAGAACCCTGATATCTAATGAGAGAGATAATGGTGGCCAAAACTATGGGGCTGATAGATACAGCGAACGAAGAGGGGGAGAATCATCAAGTCATCTGAGGGAGGCTGAATATGAATCCAGGACCATCTTTGGGTCAAAAAACAGGGTCACTACAGACACACAAGGAGGGGAAAGAAAAGGAACTCCAAAAAATCCCCAAAAGAGGAAAAAGAACTGCTAATTGAAAACACAGGAATTATCAACCTTTCAGACCACATACTTAGTGTGGATGAACTATCCGTTCTGGATAAGGGTTTGAAGTTCGCCCCATGTAGTGACTTTAAATTGTTTGAGACTGTTATTGACCTCTACAAGTATATACGCAAACTTACATTGAAAAGGTTTTACCATCAAAAAGAGACTGATACATATGATGCAATTGAGCACACTGTCTTTGATGATACATTGAGTTGCGATAGCCAGAAGGGAGAGGGGTCCCTTAATTTTCAAGAGATGTGTTGTGTACAAGACATGAAAGATCTTGTTGATGAAAATAGAGATACAAATGATATACCTTCCTCTTTTCTAGGTAGACGATCCTCAGGTTTAAGGAAAAAATCAATGTTCTATCCGTCACATATGAAAGGACCCTGCCTAACGGCGTTTGAGCAACTCATTGAACGAGATTTATCTCTATTAGCTAAGGGTTATACATTTTCAATTAAACCATTGCAATATAGAGCAGATAACCTTACCCATGACGAAAGATTGGCCATGAATGCATTAAAAGCCAATAACTCTCTTGTCATCAAGGGGGCCGACAAAGGGGGTGCTATCGTTGTGCTGAACAAATCAGATTACAAAACTGAAGCGCTTCGACAACTTAATGATAGTTCATCGTACATCTCACTCAGAGGAGACCCCACATCAATATTCATTAAAGAACTGAGAAACCTCTTAGATGAATTCTGTTGTTGTTCTATCATACACACTGTTGTCTGTATAGGGTGTTTCCCAATACCAATTATACAACTCACTGATTACTATTACCTGTTTACAATTATATGCTAACCAATCAGGATAAGAATCTGTGTATATATTTGACCTCAGTGTGAGAGACCATTACTCTTTGATAAAGTTCCACACAGGAACGAAACGCGTCAGAGTGGCTCTCTGTGATGCGCAGCATTCTAGTTTAATAAAGCTGTTTTTAACTACTCATGTTTCCGGTTGAATTCCTGCTGCAGTGACCATCTATACACTACGAACTATTTACAAACAGTCATGATTTACGTAAGTAGACATTTGTCAATTCTTCCCCTTGTCCACTTAATAATCCTAGATTTTCTAGATTTTCTAGAATAAGACTGTGATGGAATGTTGTAATAAATTACTCATCAGTCATATCCAACAAACAGCTAAGAAAAATTCATATGAGCAATTGAAATGTAAAATAGGAGTAAGAAATTCCCAGGGTTAATTAATTGAATTCTTTGCTTATTAATTATACTAATGTAATAATATCCTCTGCTTCATAGGAGGGTTGTATATAATTGTTTTTAATATAGGTATAGTGATAGGTTTATAAGAATTTTTTCTATAGTTTAATTATATGTTTATTGTGTTTGTTGATTATATCTCACTGTATGGCTATATAGGATATTGTCTGCTTGACTTGGCTCACCATCAGTCATTTGTCCCCGCTCCAATATATGCACTCTCACTACATTATGTTGTCCCCTCCCCTGGTGCTGGTACATGCAGGGGTGTTCCTGTCTGTGTTTTCACATGAGAAGAACTCCTATATGGCTAATCTGGGGTAGTTCGATACATATTTTAATTACTTATTTACTTATCATTATATATAAGTACTGAGCAATGTTATAGCGTTATATTGTGTACATGTGAGCGAGGTGGACGTGTTTTTTGGCCGCATCTCGCGATATTTGGTACTTCATGTTACAAGGCAGACTGGTGTAACGTTTGGGCATGCGTGGGCAGATGGGACTTGCTTGAGCCGCATCTCGTGAGAGTTCGCCGCTCACTTCCCTTCTTGGTGCGTGTCATCCAGCTGAGGCGTGTTCAGGCTTGCGTCCCACAGTGAGACTCAGTATAGCACTTGTCTGCATGGCGCGTGCGCTACGTACCCAGCAATGATTGGAGAATTAACAATGATGTCACACACTGATTTTTGGCGCCAAAGCGGCAGACGATCCCTATATAAGGTACTTGTACTATGTTTTAGGCACTTCTTGATAAAGTGCATTTTGTTGCACGAAACGCGTCGAAGGTTTCACAACCCTCTATTTTATGATCTCTTAATTAATAAAAGATTTTTTTGCCAGACCACTCTTATATTTTTGGCTGTGCGCTGCACACTTCACTATATTGGACCCTTCCTGACTGGATACAGCAGCACGCCTAAGGAGAGAGGGACTGGAGGTATTAAGTGTGAGTACTTCTACCTGGGGCCATCCCAATGAGGTAACGGGTGGTGTCTCTGTGCATTTACCCCCTACCTTCAGGGTAATTGGAGCCCTTTCATAGGTTAGTACTGTTATTTTGGAATTCCCAGTGCCCTCCTTGTCCTATTATTGCTAACGTTAGGTCTATGTACTTGAGCACCATTTCTTACCACTGTATATCTATTTTACGAATAGGTCTGATCTTTTACAACCAGTATGGAAACATGCAGACAATAAAAATTACAAAGAAAATAGTGAGGATACATACTGATGTAGCGGCCGTTATTCGAACACATCACGGCACCGATTTTGAGTTCTCTGCTGTTCCCCACGCAGCATGAATGCGGCCAATCGCCCCAGGCACCCACGCTTATCGTGGATGTTTTGTTTGAATTTCATGGTTTTTGTTTCTTCGTTTGCAATAAAATGGATGAATTGTAATGTGTACAGTACTGTGCTACTCTCAGGGTCTCCTAGACCTCCTGCCTAGCCATAGTTCTTCTTTGTCCACCGGGTTTGCTGCTGCCTTCTCTGTGCTCTGGGGTTCCTCTGTCTGTCTGTCTTCTTGTTGCTCTTGTCTCTGTCCTTTATAGATTCTGCTTCCTGTATGTTCCCTTGCCTTTGTTTTGAGTTAGACTCCTATGCACATGCTTCTGTCTCTGATCCTGATCTGTTCCGGTACCAGTCCTGTATTTATTTGATTCTGTTCATAGTAAAGGCTCTTGCTGGTAATCTGGCTTGTCCCTGTTTGTTCCCTGGTCTCAGTCCCTGCTCCCCGGTCTCAGTCCCTGCTCCCCGGTCTCAGTCCCTGCTCCCTGGTCTCAGTCCCTGCTCCCAGACCTGTTCCTGCTCCCCTGTCCTCTTCCAGTCTCCTCGTTGCCGACCTCTACTTGTTACCCGACTTCGCTATCTGCCACCTGCCCCGGAACCCTGCTTCTTACCCGACTACGCTATCTGCCGCCTGCCTCGGACCTCTGATTGTGACCCCTACTGCGCTCCTGCTGTTCCGGCCACCGAGATCCTACCCGCCACAGGAGTCTCCCGTGACAGCTACTGGGCTACTGTGTCAATTTCATGTTTTTAAAAGCAAGAAAACTAAAATTCGTTTTTCTGCACTCGCCGCGCACACATCTTAGATTTTAGTGCGGGAAGGCTGGAATTTATCCCGCGGTTTCAAATAGGGATTCCGATGTACATGACGCGTGAAGTGTTCAAATAACGGCCGATTCATCAGTACCCACTGTTCATTACTACTTATAGTAAACAATATAACCAGATCCGATCAATTGTAGAGAAACTTCTAGTGGACAGATTTATGACTCCAGGAGGAGCTGGTGCATAACTTGACATTGCTTGATACTGTTTCCAGTCGTGGTCGCCATATAATTGTGGGGTGAGACACAGGAATGTATTGTTTTGGTCAGATAACATGAGTGTTCTGTCTACTAATAAAATGGCGGAAAGCTCCAGGCTGGTGGTGGGGTAACTGCATCATTTAATTTTAAAATGTTTAGAGCACAATATTGTTTTTTCAGGCTAAGTATGTCCTGGCTTTGATTTTTTTTATGGCTGACAGTTTATCTCACCTTCAGTTTAATACATTGAGGCAGCTGGTTCCTTGTCCTGCAGAGAAGGTGTGCACTTGTCCTGAGTTTCTGTGGGATGTCGTTGCTAAGGGACAGGAGCTGTTGAGAAATTCTGTGTCCCCAGGTACTGCACATGGGCAGCATACAGCCCAGCATGGAAAGAATGGTGCAGTTTGGGGATATGGAAAAGAGGGGATGAAGGGTATAACTAGGATTATGTTTATTTATACAAAGAAAAATTGCCAGGGCAACATTCATTGAGAGTTACCTCTCATGTTCAAGTATGACTTTGGCATAAAGTTAAGTTGATGACATTACAATTTCCAGTTACACAAATGTTTAAAGTGGGAAAAAGCCAATGTCTTGAAGGAAACTTAGACAGTAAATGGATTTGAGGGACTCAGGTAAATTGTTCCAGCAGTTGGATGATTGATACAAGAAGGAAGAGCGACTGTATTCTTTATTTAACCTTGGGACTATAAGCATGTTTCTGGAGGAAGATCAATAGAGAAGTGCTATATATAGTATGTGTTGTATTTTGTATGGCAATTTAGACACCACAAAAATTGTCAGGGGCCGCCTTGGATAGGTGATTGGCAGGAATATAATTTAGCAAAAATGTATGGGGAGATAGATGTTGCAAAGATTTTGTTATACGACAGGTGGTTAAAGAGTTCAGGAGAGAAACCAAAAAACTAGATACTCGTTCCTTAATTACACCTTTAGTCTTAGAGGATCTGGTTGGCGTTTTGCTTGATTTCCTTTTGTCTCAATTTGAGGCAGTTCTTTTTTCAGCGTTCTCCATTTTGGCCTTTTCCAGGGGCACTACGCATAAGAGAATTAGCTCCAAATTGTAAGCAGAGTGCGGGTGGTTAGGAGCTTAACATGGTGATGAGATGATCAGCGGAGAGATGTCCCTGAGCCGAGGTGAGTGGCAGCTAAACACCGGCAGCGACGTGGTCGCGGCAAAATGGCCACGACCAAATGTCCTAAACCATCTATATACAGCTTGAAAGATAATTCTAGTTCCAGTATTAATATACAGCGTCTTAAGCCTGCTGCCACTTCAAGGCATGACCGCTAGCAGGTCCTAACACTTCCTTAGTTAAAATTCTTATTAACCTGTATAGTTAAAGGAAGAATGATCTGCATTGGATCTGTCGCAACCCAGAAAAATTAAACTGACCTGCAAACTTGGAAAGTGGGGAGGGGCAAGCTTAAACCTTGGGGGAGAGGCCACTAACCTCCCAAAAACAGCCGAGACCAGCTGCACACAGTTAATAAACACACAGATATCCAACAAGCTCTGAGAAACCCCACAATTACCACATAATTATATATATATATATGTATATGTATATGTATGTATGTATATAAGTGGCAAAAGGAGTGCTAGTGGGTGTGACTAAATGTTTGAAAAAGAAAAGATGCCCAAAGCTACTTCCAATGTGACAAAAATACACAGTGCAATACCTATATATTCTTTTAATAAGTAGTCATTTAGTTTAACCCTTTAGCCAAAGCGTCTTAAGCCTGCTGCCACTTTAAGGCATGACCATTACGAGGTCCTAACACTACCTGAATTAAAATTCTTATTTACCTGTATAATTACAGGAAGAATGATCTGTATTGGATCTGTCGTAACCCAGAAAAATGAAACTGACATACCAACTGACCTACCAACAGGGGTGGGCTTTAAACTTGGGGGGAGGGTCTACTAACTTCCTAAAAACAGCTGAGACCAGCTGCACACAGTTAATAAACAAACAGATACACAAATACCCAGTAAGCTCATTTAAGCCCCAAAAGTTACCACAAAATATATATATGTGCATAAATGTCAATACGGAGTGCTACTGGGCATGGCAATATATACTATAAACAAACACAAACAGAGCCCAGTGCTACATCCAATGGCACAAATACACAGTGAAATACCTATATATTCCCTTGTAAAAAGGGTGATTTAGTTTAACCATTTGGCCAAAGCTTCTTAACCCTGCTGCCACTTACAAGGCATGACCATAGCAGGGCCTAACATTGATTAAAATTCTTAATAACCTGTACAATACTAGGAAGAATCATCATATTTGATCTGTCATAATAAGCTGCATGGTTCTAAATCTGATTGACATTCTTATTTACCTGAACAATACCAGGAAGAATACTCTGTATTAGATCTGTCACAATAAGCTGCATACAAATACCTGTGCATATGAAAATGGGTTGGGATGACCTTTACACCTGGGAGGGAGAGGCCAAACCCTCAAATCAGCTGTGACCAGCTGGACAAAGTTAACAAAACACACAAATACTTAGTAAGCTCATTTAAGCCCCAAAAGTTACCACAATATATATATATATATATATATATATATATATATATATATACAGTGTTCGACAAACCTATACATTTGCTCGCCCCGGGCGAGTGGATTTAACCCCCGGGCGAGTAAATATTGGCCCAAGCAGCACACATTTGCTACTAGATGGCGAGTAGATTTTTTTGTGTGGCGAGTAGATTTTTTGGTGATTTGTCAACCACTGTATATATATATATATATATATATATATATATATATATATATATATATATATATATATATATATATATGTGCATAAATGTCAAAACGGAGTGCTACTGGGCATGGCGATATATACTAAAAACAAACACAAACAGAGCCCAGTGCTACAGCCAATGGCACAAATACACAGTGAAATACCTATATATTCTCTTGTAAAAAGGGTCACTTAGTTTAATCCTTTGGCCAAAGCGTCTTAAGCCTGCTGCCACTTACAAGGCATGACCACAGCAGGGCCTAATACTGATTAAAAATTTTAATAATCTGTACAATACTAGGAAGAATATTTGATCTGTCATAATAAGCTGCATGGTTCTAAATCTGATTGAAATTCTTATTTACCTGGACAATACCAGGAAGAATACTCTGTATTAGATCTGTCACAATCAGCTGCATGCAAAGACCTGTGCATATGGAAAGTGGGATGGGATGAGCTTTAAACATGGGAGGGAGGGGCCAACCTCCAAATCAGCTGTGACCAGCTGGACAAAGTTAACAAATACCCAGTAAATGAGCTTACTGGGTATTTGTGTGTTTTTTGTGTGTTTGTTTGGGACTAACTCCCGGTCAAGAGATTTCAGCACCTCCGAAAGAAAGAGAGCGGTGGCGTCAGGGACTTCAAGCCAATTTGTGTTCCAGGACATTTAGGACCAAGTCCTGGTCAACTAAAAAAAAACATTTCTTTGCTCCTATTAACCAGGAAAGGTTAGTTCTTTGCCCTAGACCCCCAGTAAGTGTGTCTTTCTCATGTATTTTGTGTTTCAAAGTGAATAAATGATCATTTGGTTTACCAACTTGTTTTGCTCAGTGTTATGACCCCGGTATAAAAGGTGTAAATGCCTGGTCTCCTGTGACACCTTGCATTGACAGCTCACTTCAGGTCCTGCCACAATATTTAGATTTAGGGTTTAGGTCCGGACTTTGACTAGGCCAGTGAAATTTTTTTTTTCTTCTGCAGACATTCTTGTGTAGATCTGCTTGTATGTTTAGGATCATTGTCTTGCTGCATGACCCACTTTCGCTTCAGCTTCAGCTCAGACAGATGGCCTGAAATTCTCCTCTACAATTTTCTGATACAATGCAAAATTCATGGTTCTGTCAATGATGGCATGCCGTCCAGATCCTAAGACAGCGAAGCAGCCCAAAGCTATCACACTCCCACCACTATGCTTGCCAGTTGGATAAGGTTCTTCTGTTCAAAACAAAGTGTTTGGTTTTCGCCAATCATAACGTTTCTCATTGAGGCAAAAAAAATGTTCTACCTTTGACTTGTCTATCCAGAAAACATTGTTCCAGAAGTCTTGTGGATCATCTATTGGCTCTTTAGCGAACTTCAGACGGGCAGCAATGTTCTTTTTAGAGTGCAGTAGTTTCCTCCTGGCTAAAAACACACAAAAATAGGGACGCAAGGAAAGAACCAAAAGCCCAGGTTAATACACAATAATACTTTATATTAAAAATGGGGAACAAATAACACTGAATAGGTTCGATCTAATTGATCCTAAAGACCAAAAACACACTCTGGGATTAAAGTTCTGTTTCCAGAAGATGATGGGGTCCAGAACCAGTTCTTAAAGTTGAAACTCACACTCTCTCCCGTTAGTATCCTCGTGGTGTGTTGAGGCTGCAGCTACCGGACATCCGTCGTCACGGACGTTGCGTCGCTGCGTTGACGTCACCGCTACGCGTTTCGTGTCTGATTGACAGTTCTTCAGGGGGTTCTGATATATATTATATATATAACCTGCATGATGAGTACTAGGCAAACCTCCTGATGAAGCATAATTACGCGAAACGCATTGTGGTTGGTGTTAGAAGCACGCTGACTGCTGGTATATCTACATTTGTGTGCTCTTTCCAGAGTGGGACTTCGTGGTGGGATAACTGTGAAAGATCCCCTCAAACATCCATCTTTTGTCCCTGATTATCACTAGCTTTACCTCAAATGCATTCACACGTGCTCACCTATGTATGTCAGATGTGAGTTTTTTATTACTTCTTTCTATAGTATATAAAGATTTATTATTTTATTCTTATGCATTTCCTATTGCACTCCTTTCCTGTTTTGTCTGTATCCCTTTGGTCTGATGTCACTGAGTGGTCAACAAGAGTTTGCAGAGAAAAACCTTCCTCTTCTCCCCTCTCCTTATCTATTGGCTCTCATATCTGGACAGGGGCGATAAGGAATATGCAGAACTGATTACTTAAAAAATTAATAAAAACATAATTAGAAAAAATGCAGCCAAGTGAAGAGCTATTATCATTCAACATATAACTATAAAAAAGAAGCCCTCTGACATTAGATGACAATAATTCATACTTCAAATTGAAAGGCGATCCAACACTTGCATATCTTTCTGAACTTACAAATCTCATAGACCTAGGGAAGGAGTTGTGGGTGCTAATGCATCTTCATTTCTTGTATCTTATCCAGTCAAACCTATTTTTCACTGTCATGTTAATATCATGAGATATTATGTATTTTAATCAATCTTATGCTTCAGGGGTTAATAAAGCTACAGTTTGGGTTTAACAATACAATATATTGGGTTTATGACAGGTCAAGACTTTTCCTGGGTCTACACTGGTCTTCAAAGGAGGACTTAATTGGGGAGGCCTATAACAGGCCCACTAAATGTGACATGTGTTGTTTAGAAGGTCATAAACGCTAGCAAGAGACTACGCTGTCAGCCTCAAAGAAAACAAAATGTTTGTCAATAATTACTGGTGCATTCCAGTGAGAGGTGACACTCAGGTTATTAAAAAAATAGATTAATACTCAAACATATATAAATGGTGATAATGAACTAATTCAAAATGCAGCCCAAACACCTGCGGCCTCTCAACCGCAAATTACACTAAGACAAACAGCAAGTGTTCATGGCAAATGTGAATAAGTAAATTGTGCAGTATTTATGTGCAATAAACTCCATAACTACTAGTGCATTCCAGAGAGAAACTTGACTGGCTGATGCACGACGAACGCGAGGCCTCAGGAAGCGAGTGAAGGACTCAAATCGTGGAATCCCTGCATGTGTGCATGCTGAGGAGCTGAGATTGGAGTAGGGTTGGAGTGCACCTGAATTCACTCTCTGCCTTTTACCAGGGGATAAAGTGTGAGTTGTCCCTTTCCCCCCTGTGTTGTTTGCTATACCAAGTAAAACATTAATGCACTATGCTATATGCATTTGTATTTCCTTCTACATACTGTATGAGGTTATCAAGAAGTATTCACCTGAGTGGATCCTGTCCCAGGGAGCTGCAGCATATGTGTATCAGTGTTTATTTATTCACTGGATTTTATTGCACATAAATACTGCACTATTCACTTATTCATCTTTGCCATGAACACTTATTGTTTGACACTCAGGTTATGTTTTCGTTGAAGAACTTTATTAAAAATGAGAATATCATTTGATGTCATCTACTTTACATACTAAGAGTTACATGTGTGTACCTGGCACGAAGTGGCATGCAATAAGACCAGACATGTGAGGTCTAGCAGGTAATATTTATTATTTATTAATAAAATGTTTTACCAGGAAGTAATACATTGAGAGTTACCTCTCATTTTCAAGTATGTCCTGGGCACAGAGTGATGATAGCAATACATTAAATGAACAGAGGTTATACAGTCAATTTACAAACATTTTATGGACAATTAGAGTTGAAAAATTGGGTACAGGGGATAAAATGGCTGCTGTGTTTCAGATTGAAATAGAGCAGCTTTAACATTACCAAATTCAACGAATGGCAGCCAATGGCTCACACCCTTTGGCTGCCCTTCACCTGCGCCAAAGGCTGTCTGCCGTTGTGGCAATGCCGATGTAGACTAAAGGGGTTCAAATTGAGTGCAGTTGGGATTTCAAAGTCCTTTGTCCTCCTGGGTCATTCACATTCCAGAGGGTCGGGCTGACAAAATACTGGTTCTGTGCAGAGGGGAGCAGCACTTGGGGAACCCTTTCATGCGTTCACCTTTGAGGTGACGCAGATGTAGACTGAAGGGGTGCAGATTGAATGCAGCTGTGGTTTCACTCTCTTCCCTCCTACTTGAGGGACTCTTCTGATTTATTAAAAGCCATACAATATATCACATGATCTATTAAATACACGTGAATGACACTAGACGTTACGTCCCTTTATACAATAATAGATCACATATTAGGCATTACGGCCATTCAGAACTAATTTATCCACAGCACAGAGCACGTTTATGTTAGAGTCTATTATTTTTCTTTTAGAGCACAATTATTTTCTTTTTTACACTCAGTTTTATTTACAAACACGAGGAACTGCAATGGGCACCCTTTTATGCTAATCATTTTATGGGTCTTTTGGAATCGATTCACATTTTCGGTGATACCAACCAATATTGCGACCACATTATTTTTTATCGTTGTTACATTGACAATTTGATTTTCATTTGGCAGGGAGACATCCAGACTTTACTGTCATTTATAGACAGTCTTAATAATAACAATTATAACTTACAGTTTACACACTCGTACCATAGACATCATATCAATTATCTTGATCTTTTCTGATACATTGATATGGATTGCCATATACAAGCTGATATGGTTCGTCAACCAAACTCCCGCAACACCTTTCTCAGAGCAAATAGTGGTCATCCTAAACCACTCGTAAAAAGGTCCATTTTTAAGATTGAGACGCATTTGCTCAAACCAGGAGTCCTTTTTTGAACAGTGACCAACAGGGACCTTGGATTAAGATTCATATCCAGGGGATACCATGAAAATATTATTCAGCAGGCATTTTAACAGGCCTATTTTACGAATAGGTCTGATCTTTTACAACCAGTATGGAAACATGCAGACAATAACAATTACAAAGAAAGTAGTGAGGATACATACTGATGTAGCGGCCGTTATTCGAACACATCACGGCACCGATTTTGAGTTCTCTGCTGTTCCCCACGCAGCATGAACGCGGCCAATCGCCCCAGGCACCCACGCTTATCGCGGATGTTTTGTTTGAATTTCATAGTTTTTGTTTCTTCATTTGCAATAAAATGGATGAATTGTAATGTGTACAGTACTGTGCTACTCTCAGGGTCTCCTAGACCTGCTGCCTAGCCATGGTTCTTCTTTGTCCACCGGGTGTGCTGCTGCCTTCTGTGTGCTCTGGGGTTCCTCTGTCTGTCTGTCTTCTTGTTGCTCCTGTCTCTGTCCTTTATAGCTTCTGCTTCCTGTATGTTCCTTTGCCTTTGTTTTGAGTTAGACTCCTATGCACATGCTTCTGTCTCTGATCTGTTCCTGTATCAGTCCGGTATTTGATTCTGTTCATAGTAAAGGCCCTTGCTGGTAATCTGGTTGTCCCTGTTTGTTCCCTGGTCTCAGTCCCTGCTCCCCGGTCTCAGTCCCTGCTCCCCGGTCTCAGTCTCTGCTCCCAGACCTGTTCCTGCTCCCCTGTCCTGTTCCAGTCTCCTCGTTGCCGACCTCTGCTTGTTACCCGACTTCGCTATCTGCCGCCTGCCTCGGACCCCTGCTTGTTACCCGACTATGCTATCTGCCGCCTGCCTCGGACCTCTGATTGTGACCCCTACTACTCTCCTGCTGTTCTGGCCACCGAGATCCTACCCGCCACAGGAGTCTCCTGTGACAGAAAACAAAGGCCACTTCTGGATCTCGCTGGAAAAGATTCTCTGCCTTCCTGCTTCAGCAGACCCCATCCGCTTGGAGGAAGATAAATAGTTTTTTTTTGTCTTTTAGAAATCCCAGTTGGGATCCTGAAGGTTTTGTTGCTGCAAAGGTTTCTGCAGGGTTTTGTGTGCCACTTTCTCCCTGAGAAGAATTCCCTTTTTACAAAAAAAGCCTTCCCTGCAGTACCTGTTTTTGCCATTTTCAGACTTTCATTACCTGGACAAAGATTGTCTCTGCATTGTGGGTGGGCCACTGCAGATTTCCAGACTCAAATTTCTATGTAAGACGGTTACCTTGATTTACTGCTTTCCCTGGTTGGACCACTGCTGTTCACAGGGTCCCATTTTCAAAAGACAAAAGTGATCCCATTATTTTGCTGCATGCTGTGATTTTCCTGCAATCTGTAGTTCTTCCTATGATTGGTTTCAAGTTTCCCTGTAGTTTGTTTCTCTGTCTGTTATTCCCATGCTTAATTCTAAAGTTTCAGATCTAACTGCAAGTTTTTTCTGTAGTAGTTTCCTGCTGTCTATGATATTTCTATGCCTGTTTCTAAAGATTCAGATTTAACTGCAGGTTTCTCTGTATGATATCCCTACGCCTGATGTCTAAAGTTTCAGATATAACTACAGGTTTCTCTATCTATGTTTTTTCCTTGCATTTATGATACCTCTGTGACTGATGCTAAAGTCTCAAAAGGTCAGCTCTCCTATCTTGTGTCTAATATTCCTGTTGTTCATTCTAATGCTTCTGCTTTAAAGACACATTTCCGCTTACTGGTTTCTTGGGAAGTTTGGTTTCTCTACAGAATGTCCGAAGTTATGGCTCCCACTCTGAAAACAGTCTTGAGCAGTAAATGTGAACATAGTACCACTGATTCTTCAGAACTTCTCAAAGCCAGGAAGAAGAAGAAGAAAAAGAAAGGCGGTATTACTGTGGAAGTTGCAGAAGGAATTAAGGATGAACCTTTAACCTCAGAGTCTGCATTTGATGAAAGCGATATGCTGCAGCTTAAAGCAACTCACAGACTTATCCCAAGAATAGTGGAAGAAAAGAAAGATGTATTTAATCAAGGAAAAGATGCCCTAACTCAGACACTTCAATCTACACGAAAAGAGATTGATTGTCTTCATGGACGTTTAGATAAAGCGCAAGAAGCCAAGGCTGCACTACAGAGCTGTTTATCCTCAGCAATTGCTAAGTGTGTTCTCCAGGAAAAATAAAAGCACCAGTTGGAGAGTGACCTGGATGTCATGTCAGGTGACCTGGAGAGGGCATATACTGTTGCTGCCGAGGATCAGCGCCTCGCTTCTAAAAGTAACGAATTCCTGGAAATCTCTATGAAGGAAATTGACAGGCTTAATACAGAGCTTAAAGTCTCCCAGGAGGAGATTTGCTACTTCAAAAAAGAGATGGAAGTCGTTCGGCAGGTGAGATGCTATTTTAAAACAGAGATTACTTCTGTGAGAGACGCCTCCGAAGAGTTAAATAGTAGGTTTGAAACTATAAACCAAATGAGTAAGAACTTCTTTGTCCAAGCCAGTGAAGGAGATAAAAGACTCCATGAATTAGAAGAGGAGAAGAGACTATTGATAGAAGAAAAGTCAAGGATGCAATTAGCACTGGAAAAAGCAGAGGGTGACTTGGAAAAAGAAAAGTATCAGATGGAGAATGACAGGGTGATCTTGTCAAGTAAGCTGGAGGAGGCTTACGCGGATAATGCCCAGTACCAGAGTTTCATGGCTCAAGTTGGCGCAGCACTGGAAGCATCTCAGAAAGAGGTTCACAGGCTTACTACAGAGCTGGAAGCCTCTAAGGAGAAGAGTTGCCACTTAAACACAGAACTATGCTCATTGAGAGAGATCTTCGGAGGGTTAAATAGCAGTTTTGAAACTGTAACCCAAGAGTGCAAGAATCTCTATGTCCAAGTCAGTGAAGGAGATAAGAAACTCCATGAATTAGGAGAGGAGAAGAAACAGTTGGCCCAGGAAAAAATAGATGTGCAGACAGCACTGCAGGATGCAGAGAGAGTGCTGCAAGAAGAACGTGTCTCCCTGGAGCAGCGCACACAAGCAGAAAATATGCTAAAGAGTCAGCAGCAAGAACTGCATACAAATCTACAGGACACGAAAGAGAAATAGGTGAATGCTGATGAAAAGCAGCGAGTTCTGAAGGAAGAAAGTTTCCAGACTGCCTACAAAGTAAAAATGCTGCAAGAGTATTTAAGTACCCAGTGTGTCCCCAAAGAGCAGCATGAGGAGCTGAAGGCCACACTGAGCATAACCAGAGCCTCCCTGGAGGAGGACTTAGAGCCCAGGTGACCCTGTATGAGAGGGAGCACAAGGCGGTCCAGAAACTGAAGCAAGAGTTAGAGGAGCACAGACACTGCTCCATCCATACCAGCCAGTACACTCACGAGAAAGAGACATGGAAAAGACAAGCTGCTGAGACCCTAGCAAAGGAATTTGCAGAGCTCCAAGACGTGATGAGGGATGCATGGAAGCAAGCTCAAAATGATCACAGTGAAGAGATGAAAGCCCTGAGAATAGAATTGCAGGATGCACTCAACCAGGGGCCTCTCGCTGAGGAGTGGAAATTTGCAGCAACGCCTAAAAATGGAAGAGCTAAAGCTAGCAGCTGAACACACATCTCAGAAACTCACAGCGCTGTAAGGCGCAGATCGCTGAGCTCAAGACATAGCTTGCCAAAAAGGAGGAGAGAGAGGAGGTGTCCGTCTGACAAGTGGCTGGCCTGACACTGCGCTATGAGGTCAAAATGGCCGATGCCTGCAAATTATTATACCACACAGCATGTGATAAGGTCTGGCTGCAGCTGGAGCTGGACAAGGTCCGGGAGGAGAACCTGCAGCTGCAGATCAGAAATGAAGAAGATGAAACACATTTAAGCTTTACTCTGAGTCAGCTGGAAGTTATGGAGTCGCGACTCAACTCCAAAGAAACTGAACTGACAACTGCATTGAGTGGGAAAAGAAGTGCAGAAGGACAGCTTCAAGAGCTGAAAACTCAAATAGCTGGTCTTAATGAGAATTTAGGTGATACCACAAAATGGCAGTCACAAAAAGAGACCACGAAGAGTGAACTTAATGTCCCCATTGACTTGTATGGAGAGTCTGATGCACCCGTTCCTAAGGCCCATGTTCCTGATGTCCATGCCCCTGTGATTGAGTTGAATGTACCTATTGGGAAGTTCCTGATTCCAAAACTATAAGAGATATGTTGGTCACAAAAAGAGAGCACGGAAAGTGAACTATATGTCCCCACTGATGCATGTGAAGAGCCTGATGTATCTTTTTCCGATGCCCCCTGCTATTACGTTAGACGGATCCCTTGTGAAGTTCCTTGCTATGCCTAATGTACCTGATGCTGATGCCTACACTCCTGTGATGAGGATAAATGCACCTCTCACAGATTTCCCATCAGCACTTGACATACACACTAAGTTGGCCTTCCATCAAGGTTTCCCTGAAGAGCCTGGAGGGTTGTCCGGAGTCGTTGCTGATTACTATGTTCCTGCGAAACATGGAGGGTTGTCCGAAGGCCATCGTGAGTCGGCTTTCCATCAGGGACACCATTCTAAGCCTGGAGGATCGTCCGGAGAACGCTCTCGAGAGGGGGGAGTAATGTCAGGGTCTCCTAGACCTCCTGCCTAGCCATAGTTCTTCTTTGTCCACCGGGTTTGCTGCTGCCTTCTGTGTGCTCTGGGGTTCCTCTGTCTGTCTGTCTTCTTGTTGCTCCTATAGATTCTGCATCCTGTATGTTCCCTTGCCTTTGTTTTGAGTTAGACTCCTATGCACATGCTTCTGTCTCTGATCCTGATCTGTTCCGGTACCAGTCCTGTATTTATTTGATTCTGTTCATAGTAAAGGCCCTTGCTGGTAATCTGGCTTGTCCCTGTTTGTTCCCTTTTCTCAGTCCCTGCTCCCCGGTCTCAGTCCCTGCTCACCGGTCTCAGTCCCTGCTCCCTGGTCTCAATCCCTGCTCCCTGGTCTCAGTCCCTGCTCCCAGACCTGTTCCTGCTCCCCTGTCCTGTTCCAGTCTCCTCATTGCCGACCTCTGCTTGTTACCCAACTTCGCTATCTGCCACCTGCCCCGGACCCCTTCTTCTTACCCGACTATGCTATCTGCCGCCTGCCGCCTGCCTCGGACCTCTGATTTTGACCCCTACTGCGCTCCTGCTGTTCCGGCCACCGAGATCCTACCCGCCACAGGAGTCTCCCGTGACAGCTACTGTGCTACTGTGTCAATTTCATGTTTTTAAAAGCAAGAAAACTAAAATTCGTTTTTCTGCACTCGCCGCGCACGCATCTTAGATCTTAGTGTGGGGAGGCTAGAATTTATCCCGCGGTTTCAAATAGGGATTCCGATGTACATGACGCGTGAAGTGTTCAAATAACGGCCGATTCATCAGTACCCACTGTTCATTACTACTTATAGTAAACAATCTAACCAGATCCGATCAATTGTAGAGAAACCTTTGGATGTGTAAAAATTAGATACTGAGTTACAACCTTATACTAAACATATCCCCAATTTTGTATTCAGAAGGTCTAAAACACTAGGACCAGCTTGTTCGGATCGTACTCCTCAACAAACATGAATTCTGTATCGAAGTGTTTCTGCAGGTGTGATAACTGTAGCGTGTGTCATAAGTCGATCCAATACCCTCAATCAGATGCAAATATACTAAAACTATTTACAAAATTAAGACACGTATGACATGCAATACCAATCACGTCATTTAGATGCTCAAATGTGGGTGCATTAGCAAATATATATGGAGAAATATCAGACCATTAAGGGTTAGAATTACAGAACATCTTAGATCCATTAAGAAAGCTGCTGACAAATATCCGGTATCCAGACACGTCTCTGCATGCCCTTTGGGCGGTACACAAACGTTCACGGTCAGTGGTCTTGAACATATCCCACAATCCATCAGAGGGGGCAATCGAGAGACCACACTGAACCTCAGAGAAATGTTCCGGATTTATACCCTGTGGTCTCTTCACCCCATGGGTATGAATACAGATTTGGAGCTCAAACACCTGCTCATTTAACCACATGCACACCAATACATTTTCCTGCTTGTTTGCTTACTGGGAGAGTTTCAGAGAGGGGTTACATGGCTTTTATATCCAAGTATTATTCCCCTTATTTGTTCTGTACCAAACCGTCTCTATGTTAGATACACAATCGTTTTTTATGAAAATAATCTCCATTCCTGACTTGTCCTCTGCTAGCTATGTCATGTTATCATCTCATGACGGATTGATGGTGCAACCCCTAGAGGTTTATATTGCTATAAAAGTATTTGATACTGTTATATTCATTTACTCTATATGGATATTCATTAGTCTATAGATATAGATATAGATACAGTAAAACAAGATCTATAATATCTATATATAACCATTCTCCTTTCGATAGTTTGTGTCAATGTCCAATATAATATATCCTCATGTATATCACATTCTGACATATTTAATGTATATCAAGAGTTCTATCAGATTTAATAGCATCGACTTGAATATATGAACATTAATAAGGTTATTTATGGGCAATTGTTTTTATCCTATGTATAGTATTGCGTAATTATATCGTTTGTTTGTGTTTCTATTCACACACTTCATATCATTTTTAATTTTGTGAACATCTATGTAATGTTGACCTCAGGCCGAGGGAGCCGCTGTGTGTGGACTGACACTCAATCGCCCATCAAACTACTTTTCGGTTCCGTGGCCAACATGTCGCTGCACGCACAATGTCAGTTCCGATGTGTACTTGTACTAAAGGAGGCGGTACGCTGGGGGGATACTCACCCTTTTAATAAAGCGCTGACAAGCGTGAAACGCGTTAGAGTTTTTTGCCCATCACCTCATCCTATGCTATGATGTCACGAGTTCAATAAACCAGTTTTTATCACCTATTTTTGTGCTTAGCCCTTTCACTCCCGCAGTGCACTGCCTATTCCACTTGCATGGACTTCTTTAAAATAAAACATTTGGCTGACAAAACACTAGCCCATTCAGAAGCCCCTAAACAAAAAAGCAAGGTGTCATTAATTTGCAAAGACATGAAAGCAGCCAAATTCTTGCTTTTAGCAGTTAGATTTAGTTACATTAGTTTAAAAAAACAATAAGTCTTATATTCTTTCAAAAAGGTTTTTTTTTGCCAACTACATGGGATCACATCTTTAAAGTAAGAGTCTTATAAGCTTTAGACAAAATGGATCTGCAACAGTTCAACAAGATTTATGGGTAAATTCTATATACTCTGCGGCAGCCATTTGGGCTGTTATTGGTCAATCTATTGAAGCCATTTGGGATTTGCGGCAAATAAATTACCCAAACAGCCATTTATCATGCTGCAAGCTGACGATTTCTCATTGTATTTATATTTTTTACAGTGTGTGAAAAATTGCTCTCTTACATACAGTAGAGGCATTAAAACGAGCATCTTGTGATTCTGTGATTTTATCATCAGTTAGACGAGTAACCGAAAAGCTAAAAACACAAGTATTTAAGTTTACCTGAAAAATGATTTACATTTTAATTAAATCCATAAGCCGTTTTAGAGTGACTTTAATAAAGAACCAGTCTTTAAAACCCTGAAAAATCTCCTACAATCCTTTCAAATTCACATTCATATTAAACACCCAGTGCATTAGTTGCACAAGAAACGAGGATAGAAATGTTACTTGACAGAACAAGCAGCAAGCAATTTCCCACTCCAATTAATAATTGAACAAAGCAGCCCTGACTGAATAACACATTTATGAAACCTGTGATACGTACATTTTTGGTTTCATATTTAGTGTAGTGATAGTATTAGTTTCTAGGCCAAACAGGTTGTGCGAAGTGCAGAGAACGTCTTCCAAAATTGACTCGTGTCAGGTGAAGATGAAGAGCATGTTAAATCATGCTGTGGCTTGCTCGCTTCTCTGTTCATAGGTAGTGCCTATTTTTTCTATATAATGTCACAATCTTTTTTTTATTGAGCTCATCTTGTATGAGTTATATTCTTTGTGGAGAGATGGAAGCTCTTTAAACAGTAAGTTTCTTCTGTTTATTCTCTGTATTCAGTTCGTTAGTCTTTCTTTTTGGCTTCAGATATAGCTAGTGATGAATCTTTAGACTATCTTGCCCTTGGCTTTGTGTCGAACGAAAGACACTTGCCCATGGAAGAAGCATGAATGAGTTCTGTAAACTACAATTTAATACTTGTCTTTCATATTTTTGGTACTAATTATTAAGCAACGTTATTGAGTATCAAACAAATCTATGCCCATGAATACAGTAAATGCCAACCGTGAAACTTAAACAGTAACAGGCTGAGCAAAACAAAAAGAGAGTTTTTAAACGGTGATGCTGTGCTTATGTGCATGTCATTTCCCAGAATTCCTGGCTGCAGTGGAAGCACAGTATGCTAAGGGATAATAGGAGAATGCAGGGTTGCAGACCTGTCTGAAACGTGAATGTGCTCACAAGTGTTATATATTTTTTTTGTTGAATAAAAATTCCGAGTGCCGAACAAACTTGCATAGTGTTATTTTAGTAAACATTGTAAGTCTATTTCTATGTAAAAATGTATGTTACTTCTTTGACACCACAATATTAATTATTGACATTGCAGTAGTATTTGGAGAATATAGTTCTGCTTCTGTGTTTGTACCACCATTGGAGTTTTTTTTACCATGTTAACACTATTAAATATCATTCATTAAAACAGACCCAATATTATTTATGTTTTGCTTTTATGAACAGCTTCATGATTCTCCTCTGCAATAATCCTTGAAACCGTAAAATAAATCAAGTTTGAGAGTTACTGTCATCTTGCAAAAAGATGTCATCCTGCAATGGATTGTTAATTACGCATTTGTCATCTATATACTGATTCAGTTGTGTTCTTTCAAATTACTACATAAAAAGATGTACACGTGCTATGGGGAAAGTAAAAGATGTAGCCACGGCTATGTACAGTACCCGTTGTCAGAAATGTGCACCAAGCCATTAAAACACATAGTTATGTCAAGAACAATTCTCATAATGCAGATTTGCCCTTCATGGTCCCTTCAAAAACTTATGGACTCATGAAAAATCTGTAAATGAAAGATCCCACACTAGTTCTAGCCCATGTACAAGTAAATAGTTAAAGTAATAGTTTCCTATTGTTTCTCTAGATCAGTAAACAGGGTGATTATGTATATAGTGTGGTGTCTTTGAAAGAATCATTATACCACTAACAGGGCAAGAAGTCACTTTGAAATAAATCCCCTCTCACAAAACCATAAACCTCAGCAGGAGAGCTACACATTTGGGTAAAAACCACAGTGCTAATAAATCATGTAAATAACTTTAATTGCGACGTCTTTTAAGAAAAGTTAAAGGTGCCCGTGCTTCCAGAAAGTAATGAGCAAAGCCACAGGATGTTGTTTTGTTAAACACAAATTCTGCAGTGATATTTTAGTAAACATGCTATTTCGTTGTAACAATGTTCTGACCCTAATGCTTATTATGATGCTTACTATAAATTGACTCCAGCTTTACATTTGCTATATGTTATACTCTTTCCATAAACAATAAACATTCATCCACTTTGGTACAAACAAGGACAGGAGCACTTATTATGAGAGGAAGAAACGCCATGGGATTCTGATTATGCTCTCTCAATGAATTGCATGTGATTTAAAATATATTAGAAAACCTTTTTTTTTTCTTGCCAAAGAGTATAAGTTCAGGGAAACTTAATCAGTAGTCTAGAAACTAAAAATGTAATACATTTGTAAGTTACTTTAAATCTGGTTGATGGATATAGAGGGGCTTATTCTAGTAGCTCCGAGGTGGTCACTGTCACACCACATGGTTTGGCATGTCCCCAAGAAGCGGAATTAAATGTGAGGGAAAAAAAAGTATTCTCTACTGCAAATCACTTCTTCTAAATGCTTCTTAAAAAAGTGACAAACCGCACGGTTTTACAGCCAATCCGCCCGGATTGTACGTGCTTTAGAAGCGGAATGACCTGAGGTGGTGCAATCTCCATCCCGAGTCTGACATATGGGTCTTGATCTCTCAGCCAAACCCATATTTCAAACCCACCTTAGAAACTTGATACCCTCTACAATTCAATATGCCGCTTTGTCCTCCAATGCAATTACAACACACATCACTGCAACATGCTCAAAGAACTAGATTGGTCATCACTTGAGTCTAGGCACAAAGTTCATCTTTCCTGTCATGCCTTCAAATACTTTCTGGGCAAGCTACCCAGCTATCTGAACAAGCTCCTCACCCCTACCCCATGCAGCACTTATCATCTGAGATCTGACTCTAAAAGACTGTTCATGGTCCAAAGGTTCAACAAAGTATCCGGCCGCTCCTCCTTCTCTTACCGTGCACCCCAAAACAGGAACAATCTACCGGAGACTCTCACAGCCACTACCAGTCTAAGTTCTTTCAAAACTAAAGCTGTCTCACATTTTAATCTGGTCTGTAACTGTTACATACGCCTACAAATATATATTATCTCTAACTGTGCATGCAATGTCTTGTATATAATGTATACCCTGTTCACTTAATGCAACTATGCACTTGTAACCATGTATTATTTGACATCATAACTCTATTCCCAGGACATACTATAAAACGAGAGGTAACTCTCAATGTATTACTTCCTGGTAAAACATTTTATAAATATATAAAGAAAGAAAGAATATTTCAGGCTGTAGATGTAACTTTCAATACCAATCTTGCCGCCCTTTAAGTGGTGTTAAAAATGCGATTTTGAGGCTTTTTTGAAAAACAATCCGATTTTCAGAGCCAGAGTTAAAAAGCTTTTTAAAAAGCCATTTAAATGTGGTTTGAACATGCTATAAGGGCTTACAGAATAGCAAAGCATGCTAATCCACTTCTAAGGTGCCCTTTAGAAGTGGGTTGTCACACTTCGGAGCTACTAGAATAGGCCCCAGTGTGTACCTGTTTCATGGGTCAAGGAGACATAAGAGAAATCATGTTTTCTTAAAATGTTAACTGGTGAAGGTGTTGGTGAAGGGGGACACCAGCAGTCACACCTTCCACCTTAATGGCTTCCTATCATATCCCGTATTACATACAAAATTATCCAACTCACTTTTAAAGCTTTACACTCTTCTGCTCCTCCTTACATCAAACCTAATTTCTTGTTATGCACCATCCCGACACTTGCGTTCTGCTCAAGGATGTCTTCTCTCTACCCCCTTTAGTATTTAAGGCTCTCTCCCACCTTAAACCTTTCTCACTGACTGCCCCACACCTCTGGAATTTCCTTCCCCTCAAATATCCGGCTAGCACCCTCTCTATCCACCTTTAAGACCGATCCTAAAGTGAACCTCTTTTACTAAGGATATGAGTGGGTCCATGGCTGATACTATACAACTCATACATCGACCTTGACCCCTTGCAGATGCACTTACCAGAACACCATCCTAGTGTCTCTGTACATTCTTCCTACGCACCACTAAAATTGTAAGCTCTTCGGGGCAGGGACTCCTTTTTCCTAATGTTACTTTTATATCTCAAGCGCTTATTCCCACTATGTTTTATATTATGTCACATGTATCACTGCTGTGACGCACTATGTATATAAATGGCGCTATATAAATAAAGATATAAATACATACATAAAGTTAGACAGTGGGAGTCGAGAAGCTTATATTGTATGGAATCTTTTACAGCAGACGGTATCAGGATATTTAGACGTCTTGCACTTAGGATCATCCTGAAATAACAACCTTTGACATGACCTGTTCATGGAATGGTGCCCTTTCCTGGTACTACTCATAGCACATTATAAATATGCACTAAACACAGCAAAGACAAAAGACTATTTATAGCCGACAAAAGTAAATAGGCTGTAGTGTGCCTTTTGGTTTCGCACTGCTGATTAGTAAATATTCTCTGCAGTCCCATCTGGGACAGAAATGGACCCATGGCAGCGACATGTGTCACTTGCCCTTTAATGGGACAGGGTGGGCTAGGATTAGATTAAACAGGATTGATGAGCAACAGCATTTCTATTGTCCACCAACTGACTCACTAACCAGAGTTGGAGATAAGATTTGTGACAACACATCAACACAAATCAATATTTTGAAAAGGGGGATTCGATCTTCCCTTTTAAGACTTTATACACTTTAATTGTGTAACCTTTTTCATCAAAGGCTGGACATCTTTTTAGAAAGGAAACGTATACAGGGATATACCAAATACGTATACATGGGAAGGATTTTTATTGAGGGAGTAATCTGATTGCCAATCCTTGGAGTCGGGAAGGAATTTATTTTTCCATTATGAGTTATCATTGGATAATGTGTCACTGGGGTTTTTGTTTGCCTTCCTCTGGATCAATATACTGTAAGTACGGATATAGGATAAAGTATCTGTTGCCTAAATTTAGCACAGGTTGAACTTGATGGACGCATGTCTTTTTTCAACCTCATCTACTATGTAACTATGTATTAATTCAATGGAATCAAACTACCAGTTCTCAGCAGTCCGAGGGAATTAGGGTTGTTACAGGAAAATCCAAGGGTGCTGCAGATACGTATAAATGCACATGCTATGAATAGATATTCTATATCTTCCATGTTCTACAAAACAAAAAGGTCCATGCAACAAATCTGGTGCTACACTGGTGGAAAAAATAGCACCTTATTTATCTTTTTAATTAATACATGTGCTACATTTTGCACTATTCACTCTACTCCTAGATCTCTCCAGTCCTCTCCAGCTGTATGCGCATCACCAGGACCTTCTTTGTACAATTTCTGGTCACATTCTCTTTATGTCCCACTGTCTGCCCATTGTCTGATCCTTAAAATTAGGTGCCCAGGTCGCTACTCCTACAGTGCAGTAGCTTCCCCTATTTTCACCTCTGCCACGATCAATGTTGGCAGAAGGTCCCCACAACATATCTCTGTGACCCAGCCATTTTATGTTCAGTGAAACAAATAAAAGGAATTCTAGTGGTCGTGTCAAATATGAAAAATATACAGTATTTAGAAAGGATCTAAGTTTCGGTCCTGATTTTGACCTTTTTCAAGTTAAAAAAGCTGTGTGTGCTGTGCACGCGCATAGTAAGTGAAACTTCTTTGACTTTTGTCACAGAAATTGTATTTGTGTTGGTGATGTTTTAATTAAAAATCAAAATACCATTTCATTGATAAAACGCAAATAAATTTGACTTATAATGCGCGTGCTCGGCACACATCCCCAATATTAGCTATTTGCACTAAGTGTAAATTCCTTGTGTGTATGTGTGTCAGTCAGTGAGTGTGTGTGTATGTGTGTCAGTCAGTGTGTGTGTGTATGTGTATCATTCAGTGTGTGTGTCTGTGTGTGTGTGTGTCAGTCAGTGTGTGTGTGTGTGTGTGTATGTGTGTCAGTCAGTGTGTGAGTGTGTATGTGTGTCAGTCAGTGTGTGTGTGTGTGTCAGTCAGTGTGTGAGTGTGTATGTGTGTGTGTGTGTATGTGTGTCAGTCAGTGTGTGTGTGTATGTGTGTCAGTCAGTGTGTGTGTGTGTGTATGTGTGTGTAAGTGTGTGTGTGTGCCAGTCAGTGTGTGTGTGTCAGTCAGTGTGTGTGTGTGTGTGTGTCAGTCAGTGTGTGTGTGTGTGTCAGTCAGTGTATGTATCTGTGCCAGTCAGTGTAGGTCAGTGTGTGTATGTGTCTCAGTCAGTGTGTGAGTGTGTGTGTGTGTGTGTGTATGTGTCAGTCAGTGTATGTATCTGTGCTGGTCAGTGTGTGTGTCAGTCAGTGTGTGTATGTGTGTCAGACAGTGTGGGTCAGTGTGTGTGTGTGTGTGTCCTGCTGCAGCCTACCCCCCGGTGACAAGTTAACAACCCTCCCTCCCTCACCGGACCGGAGCAGGAGCTTTTCCTTCCTCCTCCTGCCCCGTCTGGCAGTGCTGCGTGATAGGGGGAGATACTCAGTGCCACTAACGGCCGGGTCACCACACTCCCCCTCCCTGCCCCCCTCCACATATTCTGCGCACCACATGACCGGGGGGAGAGCTCCCATTGGCCGCGCATGCTAACCAGGTAGTGCCCGTGTCTGCCTGATGCAGGAGGGCAAAGCGGAGGCCTCGGCTATCACAGCCGCCATGAGCTTGCCGGCGCTGCAGGAGTGGGAAGACCTGCAGGAGCACTACCACGAGATCCAGGTCAGTGTGCTGCTGGGCCTGCACCCGCCGGGGGCAGATAGCGGCTGTGCGCCACCCCCTCCCCACTCCTCCCGCGGTGATTGGATGAGTCAGTGGCGCCATCACAACTGCGCATGCGCGGCATGGCAGCGGGCACGGGCAGTGGGCGCGGGCAGCGGGTGGGGGGGGGAACGCTGGCCTTTAGGAGCGGCGCCGGCGGCTAGCGACGTCGCATGTGACAGGGTACGTGTGGGGGGAGCGGCGTCCATTACGTGATGTCATTTCCGTTTCACATTTCGTCTCCCATCTCTCCAGTTTTGTCCCATCAGGACTAGGTGCCACTAAAGAAGTTTTACTTCAAAAAGCAGTGAAACAGCATGCTACATATACTGAACCTTAACCCAGCGGCCAAAAGGAAAGAAAACTTTCGTCAAAAATGTGCAGGGTGTGACAGGGTTGATAGGTATAGCTGCAGAGCCCAGCAGTAACCAGGTTAAGTCCAAGCCTGAGAGCAGGCTGAGTTTATTAACCTGATCTCTGCTGAATCATTAGAGGGCTTTAAAAGCCTAGCTTTCCCCTCAGTCTGGGCTCTAGGAGAACGTGGAGTACACAAATCCTAGGGCTCTGAGGAGGAAAGGAGTAAAAACGGGAACCAGGTCTGTTTGCGTTGAGGGTTTAGACTACACTCTCAGTGAGACCGCGGGACTCTCAAAAACCCCTTTACCTACAATACTATTTACCCTATGGAGAGCACAGCCCTTGCGGGACTAAAGACTGGAACTTGCTGGGAAATGGCACAGCCTTGTTCGGGACTTTTTGTTTGATGATTATACTATGCTAAAAGTAAGCTCTTTTTATGTTCCCAAGGTTCAACAAAGTATCCGGCCGCTCCTCCTTCTCTTACCGTGCACCCCAAAACTGGAACAATCTACCTGAGACTCTCAAAGCTGCCACCAGTCTGGTCTTTCAAATCTAAAGCTGTCTCACATTTTAATCTGGTCTGTAACTATTACATACGCCGCTTATATATATTATCTAACTGTGCATGCAATGTCTTAGATATAATGTATAACCCTGTTCACTTAATGTAATTATGTATTTGCAACCATGTATTTGTCATCATAACTCTATGCCCAGGACATACCTGAAAACGAGAGGTAACTCTCAGTGTATTACTTCCTGGTAACACATTTTATAAATAAATACAATGTTTCATGTTTTGAGGTTAAACCCTGACAGCCCACGTGTCGTTGCGTTCTCTCTCTAACACAGTGTCTGTTGCTAAGCTTCAGAGAAAAAGGGGTAGATCCACAGAGCTTCTTTACTTTAACATTGCATTATCTCCATTAAACATATCAATATCCATAATGCATATCCCCAAAGGTGCATGGCGCTATTTTTCATGGACGTTTGGATTACTCCAAATCATATAGTAATGAGCAGTTTATCTAACAACGGAGATCTTCTGAGCTCTGTTCATGTTTGCGCATTGGAATAACGCTATAATATTTAACACATTTCACAAGCTGCCATTACATCCAGACCCTGATTAGCAGTGTGTTATTTATACAATAAGCCTACAAGGGAAAAGGGCAAGTACTTTAGTGGTACTCACATGCATGTGCTGAGTGTAGGACTTTTAATTATATGTATAATACTAACATATATATATGGTGGAACATATTAACAGCTGAAACACATCCACAAATGCATCTGAAATTGTGTTTTTTTAATGGAATAAACTATACTATGCTTTTTAATGATTAAAGGGAATGTAATAATAATAATAATAATAATAGCATGTTCTTGTATAGCGCTGCTAGTTTTACGTAGAGCTTTACAGAGACGTAGGATATGTTTATGTTACCTATCATTGTATATACAGTGAAGAGAAAAAGTTTGTGAACCCAATGATAATTACGTAAATTCCAAAGGTTTCCATGAAAACCTTCTTGGATCATAACCAGTCTTTTCTTAAATATCAAATGGGGTTTATATTAAGCCATTCAATGTCTTTTGAAACTAAATGATGTACGAATTTGACAAACAATGAGTAATTAAGAGTCAGGAATGTGCAAAAGTAAGTGTAACCCTGGCTTTATCAACTAAATTAAAAGGGATAATTAGAATCAGGTGTTTAAATAATTAGGTAGATTTTCAGGTGTCAGTTAGGGAGGCCCCACCCTATATAAAGATCGGAAACTTTGTGAGTTTGGTCTTCACCGTACAGGTGTGTGGAAAGATGTCATGCCACGATCAAAAGAAATCTCTGAGAACCTCAGAAAAGCAGTTATTGAAATGGTTACAAAACCATTTCTAAAGATTTGGGGCTCCACCAATCAACTGTCAAACAGATGAAGAAAATTCAAGACCACAATCACTTTACCCAGCAGAGGTAATCATACAAAAATCTCTCCAAGAAGAAACCGGCAAATTAACTAGGAAGCCACAAAGAACCCCAGAGTAACATCCAAAGATCTGCAGGCCACTCTCGCCTTGCTAATGTGAGTGTTCATGACTCAACTATCAGACAAAGACTGAACAAGAATGGTGTTCATGGAAGGATAGCCAGGAGGAAACTACTGCTCTCTAAAAGTAACATTTCTGTCTATCTGAAGTTCGCCAAAGCGCATACAGTATAGATGATCCACAAGACTTCTGGAAATATGTTCTCTGGACAGACAAGTCAAAGGTAGAACTTTTTGGCCTCAATGAGAAATTTTATGTTTGGTTTTTGCCAAACACTGCGTTCGAACAGAAGAGCCTCATCTCAACTGGCAAGCATGGTAGTGGGATTGTAATGGCTTGGGGCTGCTTTGCTGCCTCAGTACCTGAACGGCTTGCCATAATTAACACAACAATGAATTCTGCATTGTATCAGAAAATTCTAGAGGAGAATGTCAGACTATCTGTCTGTGAGCTAAAGCTAAAGCGAAAGTAAGTCATGCAGCAAGACAATATCCTAAACATAAGCAGATCTACAAAAGAATGGCTGCAGAAGAAGAAATTCCACGTTTTACAATGCTCTAGTCTAAGTTCGGACCTAAACCCCATCGAAATATTGTGGCAGGACTTGAAATGAGCTGTCCATGCAAGAAAGCCCTCAAATGTCACTTAGTTGAAGCAGTTCTATGAGGAGGACCAACATTCCTCAAAACCAATGTGAGAGACTGACCAGCAGTTACAGGAAACGCTTAGTTTAAGTCATTGCTGCCTAAGAGGGTGCCACCGGGTACTGAATTAAAAGTTCACATACTTTTCACATATGGATATTAAATTTTGAATCATTTGTTAATAAATATGTTGATACAGTATCATGTTTTTGTTTCATTTGTTTGATCAGTTATTTTTTATCTATTATTAGGACTTAGATTACGATCTAATAACATTTTAGGTTTGTAATATATGAAATGTGAAAATCCTTTTCCTCGCCACTGTAATATTGAGTGTATAAAGTATTAGGGCCTCATGCAGAGAGCAGCGCTATTAGCAATCTCGCCATTTTCCGGTGAAAATCGCGCTAAAAATAGCCGAAAATGGCGAGGTAGGAAAAAAGCGCCATTTTTTTTTTCTATTTGAAAATCTCGCCGCGCGGCTGGCGAGAAACTACATCTCGCCAGTCTGAAAAATATCCAAATTCAGAAAGGCGCGCTCGCCATCTAGTGGCTGTTTTTGGCGCGATTTTCTTCAATTTTCTCCGCCAACTAAAGTTGGCAAGAAGCAGGAGCTCGCCGGCTATAGGGAAATAAAAAATGCGCGATTTTTTTTTCTCCCTTTCAGCTGCGCTTCTCCTCATTTACAATTCTCCACATGCAGTAATGCTAAAAATAGCGGATTTCGCCCATTTCTGCATATGGAGAATAAAACTCTCCATTAAAGCTACTTTTTCTTAAACTCTCCAATTTATTCTAGCGCTGCTCTCTGCATAGGCCCCTAAGTGTACAATAATGATTCTGCTTATGTAAGCAAGAATTTCCAAGAAAAAGAACTTGGCAAAATAAAATGTTATAACACACAGTGACGTCACTGTGTGTAAAAAATAAAAATTAAAACATTATATATATGTAACGGGTATTCCACCCCACCCAATCGCAGATATAGTGTGGGTGCGGAGAACATACAGTGTTACCAGGTGTGGTGCTTTACCTGTTAGGCTCACAGGAGGGCTGAGCTTCCGCCACGGGGAACCTGGGGCAATTATAGTAATAATAAGAGAACCTTGTACTCGGTGCAGCGCCTCCACCTGCGATGGTTCCTAGCAGAACAGGAATTGTTCCTTGCAGGACACATACAAATAACTCGCACACCTATTTGTATAATAACGAATACATTTACTTGGAAACAGCATTCAACACAATAACCTGCAACATATAATAACGGGTGTCCCTCTCTAGAGGCGACACTGACTACGGAGTCGCGCAGGACGCTTCCCCAACACCGGGTGATCCCACCCCGTGTCCATAGGATCCCCACCCAATGTCCCGCCCTCTTGCAGAGTGAGAGAATATGGGTGACTGCGCAGTCACTATTAAAGCTAATGGCCAGTTGGTGCACTTGTGGCTTTAAAATACCTGCCCGAGCACTCCAGTGCTCAGATCAGCAACGGCTTCGCAAAGGATCTGTCGCTCGGTGATTCTGTCTGATCCCAAGCTGGTTCCTTGCACACGGACCCCAGGGGCGATCCCACCCTCGAGATAGTCTCTGTGGGCCCCGACTTGAGCCCAAACCTCTTCACGGGAAACGAAGCGTCCACTGTGTCCCTATATAACTCTAGCGCTACTGTGACAGGGTCCTTACCTAGGGCCTGTCCCTGTAGCACCACAAACTGGCGAGTGAGGAACTATCTGGGACTTAAGGGGTTAATGGCCTGCTCCGCTCCCGTAACTCTTCCCGGTCCTGACTCTAACTGATAACTAGCACTCGCAGCCACACGCTGCAACCTACTGGGTGCGTACAGCAAACGTGCTGCACAACCTTGTGCCTTCTTGTCAGACCTCACAGCACTGACAGCCGTGACTCTGACAAGACAGCACTACACTATCACTAAGGGCAGCGTCCCTAACCTAGGGCCGTCCCTTATCAGTTACCCACTAACCTGGCGGGGAGTTGGGGCCTACCTGCGATGTGGGGGACCTTACACGGTGCAGGAGCTTCACTCGCTCCCTTCACACTTCCTTCCCCTTCTGTTCCCCAGCTCCAACTAACTAGCGTGGGCTCAGCGCGTGAAATGTATCCACTTGCCTGCAGGGAGATCCTAAGCCCTATTGGCTCCCTGGCATCATGTGGGGCATACAGAGACTCATGGGACTCGTAGTCCTTGCTCAGAGCCTTCCCTGATAGGCTAGGGTTTCGCGGGCTCTCTTTGCTCTGTCCTGCGCATGCGCGATCTCTCTGGGGCTCTCCTGGTGCCTGGCTATCCCTGCGCATGCGCGAGCTGTTGCGCAATGGCGACGCCCTGTACCCCGAGCCGCCGGGACCTCGGCAACGCGTCCCCGGCAACCGGCCGCATCAGGGAACAGCGCGCAACTCCCCGCTCCGGCCCCCACCTTTGGAAGCAGCCGTCGGGCTGCCAAAGGAGGGGGGTCTCAAGGAGCTGCTGGAGACCAGGGCTACATATACAACACAAAGAAATATATATACAGGTGCGACGACGAGTATTCTAAAACTTGCCTTGGAAAATCTGGGGCAATCACTAACAATACCCCAATAATGCTGCAACATTTTCTGTGACATTTCTGCAGAAAAACAAACGGACCGTTGGATTAACACAGCAGGGGTCCCAGGCAGTCAGTTTGAATGGGACTGCCAGGGACCCCTGCTGTGTTAATCCAATGGGCCATTACATTAAAAAAACAACAACCCTAATACCCACCTCCTCTATCCCCAACCTCTCCCCCCCCCCCCCCCCCCCAACACATACAGTACATTAGTGGGCAAAATTACAACAACAGATATGGATAATAGTGCATTTGCCCATTCTAAATAAAACAATATCTGCCAGCAAAAATAAAGTAAATAAAACTTGCACGTACCCCTGCCATGATGAAGGGCATTCTCATCATCATCCTCCGCGTCCATGTCCTCCATTTTCAGGAACAAAATAATAACAAATTCAATCTAATGGCCCCATTGTAATTAATCACCTTAGCGGTTAATAACCGCTATAGTAATTAAGGGGCTAACCCACCCTTCCCCCGCTACCCAACTGGGATGCATAACCACCCACCCCAAGTACCCCACCCATTGATTGGCACAGTGGTACATCATACCTTATAATATGGACATGATAAACCACTATACCAGTCAATGGGCAACATTTAAAAAAAGTCAGAGGCCCAAAAATACACAACAATTAACTCCAAACAATAAACAAAAATAGAAAAAAATACAATCAATTCAAAACAAGCATTTGCCAAAAAATACATTGTCTGTCACTGTAGTTATCTGTACCCAGGGGCACAGATTAATACATTAGCTGTCAATGGGCAATCAAAAACATAAAAACAATAAAATACAATAAAAAAAACCTAAAAAATAAAATTACATTCTTTCAATATTTGTCTTACCTTTAGAAGTCTTCACCCTCTGAATCCGGCGTATCAGGAAGCTCTCAACCATAGACGTCATCCTCCACAATCCGCCGCAAAGATCAGTATCAGGTAAAAAATAAATCTTCTTTCTTCCATCTTCTTGCATTATTTTCTTCTTTTCTTTAATCTTCTTTACTTGTAATCCAATGTTCCCCATGTTAATTCCAAAATGGATGTTGACTCATTGGCATCTTCAGCTAAATTAAGACGGAACAGGCCTTATATAAGGCCTGTGACGTTAAATTTTAGGGCCAGATGGTCCAGGTCCAATCCGATTGGGCTCTATTCCATGTGACTGGCTTTTAATTTTTTTTTTTAAAGGATGTGATGTCATCTCCAAGGGAGATACATCACATCCTTAAAACCACATGGCTGACATCACATGGTACTACAGCCAAAGGTATTAAAGACAATCCCATTGGTTCCTGTACCACTATATTATGTTCCATTTGTTTTAAAGGCTGTGACATCATCCCTTATAGTGTGTAATTAAAGAAGAAAAGAAGGAAATGATGCAAGAAGAAGATGAAAGAAGATGAAAGAAGATGGAAGAAGATGTAAGAAGATGGAAGATGATGTAAGAAGATGGAAGAAGGAAGATTTTTTTTACCTGATGCTGATCTTCGAGGAGGATGGCGGCGGATTGTGGAGGATGACGTCTTTGGTCGAGAGCTTCATGATACGCCGGGATTCGGAGGGTGAAGACTTCTAAAAGTAAGACAAATATTGAATGTATGTAATTTTATTTTGAAATTAAACTTCTTTGCAGACAGTGGCATCCAGAAAATCTCATAGGGAAAAATGGTCACGAAAATAATAACAGAAGTGAGAGTGACTGCACATGTGCATACCGGAAGTGACGAGGGGAAAAGAGAAAAAAAACTGAGTAGTATGTCTGAAATTAGGTCTACAACATGCGGTGAGAGATGCACTTACAACAGGTAAAATACTTCAGGTTTTTCTCCACTACACAGGAAACTGGATCTAGAGTCTCCTATACGCTGATTGTGTCATGTCACAGGATCAGCAGGAAAAGGACTTCCAATTAACCCCAACAGCGCTGGAACTGGATCTTGCAAATAGGTTAATGAAATCCAAAGTGTCTTTATTGGAATTGATATAAGTGGAACAGGATATAGGTAGATTAAATCAGTCCATGAACAAAGGAGTAATAATCAGATAGGTGAGGTATTCCAAAGGAGTATATAAGCTATTTATTAAAAATATATAAGAACCTTAATCATAAGGTATAACATATAACATTTTGAAAAATAGCATATAAATAAAGGTTTTGCATGAGTCGAGCCTCTCACACTTAACTCATGGATCTTAGGGAATCAGATCAGCATTAGTCCTGTATAGCTATATAGCTGTATCCCAGTCTCTGGGTTGAGCTTTTAGCTCTCTACCTGGTACAGTACCTGTGTCTCCAGAGTATAACTCTGACTTAGTTCTGATATCCACAGTACTGGCTCTTCTTCTTTCTCCGATCTGGTATGTCGCTGGGTGGTGGCGTTGGGTAGCGTGCGGCCTTCCTACTCGGTATACAACCGGCTTCTCCCCTCTCTCTCTCACCACTTCCACGTCTCATCACAGGTCACGTGGGACAGCCACCTCTCCTCTCACGCGATCCTCCGTCAGCCAGAATGCACACAGAGTTACCTCCAGGGTTTTCCCAAGGTTTTTCTCCAGTAGCAACAATTCTGATTACCAAAAGGCAACAGCGTTATGACTCCCATCTGAAAAACTCCTATTGAAACAAGCTCACCCTATGAGTTTCAACTTACGTCTTCGTCAGGGGTATAATTAGTTACCTCACCCTACCTCCTTAAATAGTCACCTCCTCCACACTCATTGGTTGAATAAAAATGTGTAATTGCTGGTGTCAGAGATCATTTAAAAACCTACAGGATATAATAGCAACGTACACTAATGTATACAATCACAGACCCAATCTAGATTAGTCTGGAGAGAAAGATGGCAAAATAAACTACCTCAAGACTGTAAAAATGGGCAGAAATAAAGGGAATACCCAAATTAGAGACGAAAGGTGACCTCTTATGTCATCAGCATACAGGTTGTAAAATACAATATATCATCTCTCCAAATTATTCTCCAATAAAAAACATTAAGGGGCCTATGCAGTAAGTGTTCATAAAAAAAAATCACTGGGCCATTTATATCGCCGTTTTTTGGAGCGTTGCTATCACGGTATTCAGAAAGCCTCGATTACCTGTCATAGCAAAATTTCCAAAACGGCGAGTTGCCGCCAGCAATAGAATCGACCCTCTGAAAGGCCTTACCCGGTGATTCATTTCTGCTGCAGGGAGAGCTCCTCAGAGAGAGCCGCCTCTTCCAGTGAAAATCTCGCCCGAAACTTATATTTTTAATATACATTTTATTCGTAGTGTAGATGAGCAGGGGGTCTCCGGAGCAGAACTGCGTTGGTTTGTGGTCCGGGGACCCCCTGCTTCCCAAGATACAGGCCCCATTATGGGGTGCCGGTATCCCTCTGCATTGTTTATATCCCACGGTCACGTGACGCGGGACATTTACATGCACAAGAGATACCGGCACCCCATAACGGGGCCTGTATCTCGGGAAGCAGGGTGTCCCCGGACCTCAAACCAATGCGGTTCTGCTCCGGAGACCCCCTGCTCATCTACACTAGGAATAAAATGTATATTAAAAAATATTTAGTAAGCACCAATACACTACCCGCCCCCCATGTCCCCCCTACTGTAAAACCATGATTTATTTTTTAACACACAGGATTAATACCCCAGGCCAATGGGGGACCCTGGTGGGCCCGACGGGTGTCCCCGCAGGCCCCACAAAGCACCAAGGGGGGTGCCCACGGGTGTCTGGGGTCCTCCGGGTGGTCCCCGCTAGGCTCTGTGTGCCTCCAGGTGGTACCTGCAGGTCCCTGTGGGCCCCAATGGCCCCATGTGTGGTTCCCGCAGGTGTCTGGGGCCCCCGGGTCATCCCCACAGGTGTCTGGGGGCCCTCGGGTGGTTCCCACAGGGGTCTGGGGACCCTTGGGTTGTTCCCATGGGGGTCTGGGGGCCCTTGGGTGGTTCCCACAAGGGTCTGGGGCCCTCGGGTGGGCCCTGCAGGTCTGCAGGGCCCCCACAGCTGGGGGCATCCGGGGGTCCTCGGGTAGTACCCATGGGCATCCGGAGGTCCTTAGGTGGTCTCCATGGGTCCCCGCAGCCCTGCAGTACAAATCCTGTATTGAAAAAAATAAAACATGGCCTACATTTAAATCAGTACCCCCCCCCCCACCACCACCACCAAACACATACAGTACAGTAATGGGCAAAATAACTATGATCCAGATATAGATAATAGATTATTTGTCCATTATTAAACACAACATTAGCCAGCATAAATAAAGTAAATAAGTACAGTTCTACTTACCACAGCCAATATGAAGGGCGTCCTCATCAGTATACTGCAGGTCCCTGTCCTCCGTTGCCAGAAAGCATACATACCAAATATATATATATATTCTAATGACCCCAAACCCTTTAATCACCTTAGCGGTTAATAACCGCTATAGTAATTAAGGGGTTAACTCACCCTGCCTGCTACCCACCCGGGAGGCCTTACCACTCACCCCACATCCACTCTGTACCCATTGAGTTGTATAATGGTACATCATACCCATATAATAATATGGGAATGATAAGCCTGTATACTGTAGCACTCAATGGGCACCCTAATCAAAATACATCAATGCACAAAAGACACAATAATAAAACATTTAAAACACCCGAAACACCCCATTTCAATAAATAAAAACACTAGCCAGCTAATGCAATTAATAAAAGCACTAACCAGCTCAATGAGGAATTTATTACACCGTTAACCAATCAAAGCAATTAATTAATAAAACAAGGAATTCATTGTACCAGTAACCAATCAAAGCAATTAATTAATAAAACAACAATGTAATGGTAATTAATCAACAAATAAATTAATTATGAAAAAATATCGGCAACACAACCATTAAAAGCATTACCCAACACAAGACATCATTAATTAAAAACAAAAATCACTCGTCCCAAAAAAATTAAAATAATGCAGCAAAATGACAAACAATTACATCCACATAATAAACAAACATAGAAAAAATCAACATCAATACAAAGCAAGAAATGTAAAAAAAATTATTGGCTTAATAATGTATTGATCTGTACCCTATAAGTTGTATAGATTAATACATTATCAGTCAATGTGCAAATAATAATAAAAAAAACACATCCAACAGAAAAACCTGTAAAATAAATACATTTACAGACATTCAATATATTACTTACCTTTAGAAGCACTGGCCCTCCGACTCCCGGGGAAACAGGAAGCTCATGTACCGCGAAGGCCTCAAACAGCATCAGATGACATCCGCCATGAAGATCCAGATCAGGTACCCAATTCTTCTTTCTTCTATCTTTAATCAGCTTCTTCTATCTTCTTCTGTAATTATTTCTTTATCTTCTTAATCTTCTGTCTTCTTCTGTACGATCCATGGTAGTCTTATCAACCCTGATCGGGATTTTTTCATTATAAATATTTTTTAATTAGTTTGAAAACCTGGTTAGAGGCAGATCGATCTCCTCCTTACCTTCTAAAACCTGCCCAGTTTATCCCATTTCTTCACATCTACTCTGCCCCCTCTCCCCCATTATCATTCCTACCATAGCTCATATATTCAACATCTCTCTCATCACTGGTGTATTCCACTCATCCTTCAAGCATGATTCTACTGCCACACCTATGCTGAAGAAGCCTTTCTAGATTCAGCCTCTCCCCTCCAGTTACCACCCCAATCTTTCTGCTCCCCTTCCCTCCAAACTACTAGGAAGGCTTGAATACAACTACATGCTTGATTTTATTCCTCCTTACTCACTCCTCAACACACTCCAATCTAGATAATCAATCCACTGTCTGAGACTGCCCTAGCAAAAGTAGCCAATAACCTCTTACCAGTGAAATCCAAGGTGCCCATCTCATTACTCATTCTACTTGACCCCTCTGCAGCTTTTGAAACTGTAGATCATATCCTCTCTCATTCTCTCCAACCTATTGGTCACTGGAGGAACATTGCTCTTGCTTGGTTCACTTCCTATATGTCTAAACATTTTCTCAGTATTTACTTTGCTTACACCTCTCATCTCCCACTTTTTTTGTTGGGGTCCCAGAGGGCACTGTTTTTAGGCTTCTCCTTTTCCCTCTCTATAACTCCTCACTTTGGTAACTAATCCATTCTTTTGGTTTCCATTATCATCGTTATTCTTAGGATATCTAAAGCTATCTGTCCTCGCCAAACCCCAATCTTTCTCTCTCGAGAACCATATCACTATTTGCTTTTCTGCCATCTCTTTCTGGATATCCTACCAATATCTCATGCTCAATATGCCAGACAAAATGTCTAATCTTCTCCCCCACCAATTCTATCCCTACACCAACATTCACTATTAAACATTAATGACTCAACTATATGTAGCTCCAATACCACAAGTCTGATACCTAGGAGTCATCTTTGATTCCATCCTTTTCTTAATCCACCACATGCAGTCCCTTGCCAAATCATGCCATGTTCACCTCTGCAATATTGCAAAAAATGCAACCCTTTCTCACCCCAAAGTCCACCAAAATCCTAATCCACTACCTCATAATATCTTGGATATTAGCAGGATTGGCATAGTTCGGGAAATTTCTGGAGGTCCTAGGATCAGCGTAGACCCTGATCCCCCCTGCTCATAATATCTTGCCTTGATTACTGTAATCGCCTCCTAGTTGGTCTTAATCTCTTCAGTCTATCCCCCTCCAGCATATTCTAAATGTTGCTCACACACACCAGTCCTCCTCTGTCAACCCACTATGCAAGTCCTACATTGGCTACCAATATGATCAAGAGTAACATTTAAGATTCTGTCCCTCACATACAAAGCTCTCCACAATGTGGCGCCTCCATATATCTCAGAACTCATCTGCAAATACTGTCCCAAATACAATCTCTGCTCTGCACATGAGCTCCTCCTCTCCTCTTTCCTCATAACATCTTCCCACTTCTGCCTCCACCTCCAAGACTTTTCCTTACCTTTGCTGTACATATTGAATTCCCTACTCTGCAACACTAGGCTATCCCCACACTTAACCCATTTAAAAATTAACTTAAAACTCACTGGAAGCTAATTAATCATTCACCTATAAACCTCAATCTACCTCCTGCCTCAACGCAAGGGGACGATGGGGAGGAGAGGTGTAGGTGGAGATGGTTGATGGAGGACAGGTGTAGGGAGCACATGGATGCCAAATGTTTAATTAATAAACTTTAAGATCTGCTATATCAGTGTAAGTTACGACAGGTACAGCTACATCTCTTATAAATTGTAAGCTCCTCATAGAAGAACAATACAGACCGGCGCCGCAATAGTCCAAAGGGAATATTAAAGTCCAATGGTATAAATGTCTCTATTGATGGATATCTGTTGATGAGATGCGATATTCCAGCCTTCTCCAAGATGTTACTCCATATACATATTCAGAAAAAGAGACAAAGAAAACACATCATAGTGCAACAATGCAGATAATAACATACAGGACAAACAAAACGGAACAAACACTACATAAAACAGGTAAGGCTGACTATATTAAAAAGGTAGTTTATTACACATATATAAATGAGGCAGATGCGGGATCCGGTGTTTTAAAACCAGAATCCTACTTACAGGACTGCCACAGATCATAGGCAGAGGATAGGATGTGTGTGTTCCGGTTGCAGCTCCGTCTGAGCACGTGACCTCCCAGGATCTCTCTCACTCAGCGACCGGAAATTCGTCACTCTACGCGACTCTGGAGCTCTCCAGGGGCTGCCGCCCTCTCTCTCACCGGAAACACCTCACTGGGGGCGGATTGGAAGCGCCGAAAATCTCCTCTCCAAGCAAATTCTGTGGCAAACGTTCAGCAAGTCCTCTGCCACACTGCACAATAAAACTTCTGACAAATGGCCCAACGCGTTTCGTGCGCATGCGCACTTCTTCAGGGGCGCACATCACTGGGCATGAAATACATATATACTGACACAATGAATGGTATTGGATAAATAACATTCCCATCAGCCTATATGATTGGTCTAGATGGCTGTCAATCACACCCAATATACAAACAGCCTTACTAACAAAAAAAAACAAACACATCTAACATACAAATACACTAAACGTTACTAACATAAGACAATTATATTTACACAATGAAAGTAGAATATAGTGTCCTTAGTACACATATATGTGACCTAAGCCAAATATACTTATATGCTAATCATAAATGAACCACAAACGAGATCCATAAGGCAAAAGTGGCTAGTGCATGGTTATAAAATATATGCATAAATTAATTTAAAATGTATGGGTATATTTAAAACATGTATATAAATTTATTTAAAATGTATATTAAATACTTCCTTAAAAACATTAAAAGGTATTACTTTAAAAAGACCCCCAATTCAAAATCAATGTTTAAGTCATTGGGAGAGAGGGTCTTCAGCTTATAGATCCAATAGGCTTCACGCCTACTGATCTGTTTGAGTTGATCACCCCCTTCTCCAACTGGCCTGCACTGTCTCAATGGCTTGACATTTCAATCCACCCGGGTTCTGGTTATGGTGGACTAGAAAGTGATGTGATACACTGTGTGTTGTAAGGCCTCGTTTAATATTATAGTCTTTTTAAAGTAATACCTTTTAATGTTTTTAAGGAAGTATTTACTATACATTTTAAATAAATTTATATACATGTTTTAAATATAACCATACATTTTAAATTAATTTATGCATATATTTTATAACCATGCACTAGCCACTTTTGCCTTATGGATCTCGTTTGTGGTTCATTTATGATTAGCATATAAGTATATTTGGCTTAGGTCACATATATGTGTACTAAGGACACTATATTCTATTTTCATTGTGTAAATATAATTGTCTTATGTTAGTAACGTTTAGTGTATTTGTATGTTAGATGTGTTTTTTTTTTGTTAGTAAGGCTGTTTGTATATTGGGTGTGATTGACAGCCATCTAGACCAATCATATAGGCCGATGGGAATGTTATTTATCCAATACCATTCATTGTGTCAGTATATATGTATTTCATGCCCAGTGATGTGTATTCCCTAAAGAAGTGCGCATGCGCACGAAACGCGTTGGGCCGTTTGTCAGAAGTTTTATTGTGCAGTGTGGCAGAGGACTTGCTGAACGTTTGCCATAGAATTTGCTTGGAGAGGAGATTTTCGGCGCTTCCAATCCGCCCCCAGTGAGGTGTTTCCGGTGAGAGAGAGGGCGGCAGCCCCTGGAGAGCTCCAGAGTCGCGTAAAGTGATGAATTTCCGATCGCTGAGTGAGAGAGATCCTGGGAGGTCACGTGCTCGGACGGAGCTGCAACCGGAACACACACATCCTATCCTCTGCCTATGATCTGTGGCAGTCCTGTAAGTAGGATTCTGGTTTTAAAACACCGGATCCCGCATCTGCCTCATTTATATATGTGTAATAAACTACCTTTTTAATATAGTCAGACTTACCTGTTTTATGTAGTGTTTGTTCCGTATTGTTTGTCCTGTATGTTATTATCTGCATTGTTGCACTGTGATGTGTTTTCTTTGTCTCTTTTTCTGAATATGTATATGGAGAAACATCTTGGAGAAGGCTGGAATATCGCATCTCATCAACAGATATCCATCCCTAGAGACATTTATACCATGGGACTTTAATATTCCCTTTGGACTATTGTGGCGCCGGTCTGTATTGTTCATTTTTGGTTTTCTCACTAACTGTGTCTTGGAGTTAGTATCACCTGGCAGCCTATGTTATATATTGTATAGTGTAGAATCACTCCATATCACTTCACTTAAGGTTTATTGTATTTACTTTTAGCGCTATATACACCGTATTTTGTTCTTCTTCTTCTTCTCCTCATAGAAGAGCTGTCCTTACCTACTGTAAGTGTTAATATTGTATTATCATCTTCCAACTGCATAGTACTGCACTGCAGGATATGTTTGCACATTATAAATAAAGAAAATAATATGCTGCAGCCAAATCTACCAGCTAACTTTTAAAAATGTATCTGAGCTCCTCCCTTTGTGCTTATATTCACTGTCTGTGGAGCAGGATCTTCCCATATATAGTATTGCCTCCTGGTAATAAACCCTAAGGGAAGGAGAGACAAGAGTGAATGTGACATTTGATTGAACTGCTCCCCTACTTTCAGAGTCCCATTGAAGAGAAAATCTAGACTTCCAGGAAACAAGAAACAGGTAAATAAAATGTATGTACAGTATGAACTATGTCAAGTTGCTATAGTTTGTGATGTTAGGGGGACTGCCCCTATATCTCACACTGGGTAACAACAGGAACATAAACTGAGAGATGGTTAAAGGAAGTAGACTATAATCGTATTGTGCATGTGACAACAGTATACTAAGGCTACGGCCCCGCTGTCTGTGCTGCAAGCGCGCCAGCCAGGGTGGCGGCGCATGCAGCCGAGTTCCCCGGTCTGCAGTGAGTTGCAGGGGGAAAGACAGGGGGGGCGTGACGGGGGAGTGATGGGTGTCGCAGCCATGATGTCACCCGGCAGGTTCCCCTTCAGTGGCTGAAATACCGGGGGCGTGGCCTAGCGCTCCGTCGCTAGTACTGAGCACTATTTTCCAGTCTGCTAGAAAAACTGACGGTGCAGCGGGCCCGGCCCCATTGAGGGGCGTCTCTTGTCCCTGCAGCGCTCGCCACAGCGGGTGCTGCAGCAGCCTGCAGAGACCAAGTCTGAGCGCAGTTGGTTAAAAAAATACTATGCATTTTTATGTAATTTCACACATTTTGTTAATTTCTGTTTTTTCTATTTTCGGTTTGAAAATATGTAATCGGATCTACCTACTGTATAGGAAACAGGATTTTAATGGCCATTTTATGTTTATGTAAATGTATTGAGGTAACACACACTTAAAATTATACATGCAAAACTATCCATTTGTGTTTTTGTTTTATTGTGTTTTTTAATTATCCCAATGCTTAGCAATACAAGTAAGCTCAATGTGTCCCTCATGTCCTGGAAATGCAATAATTATTTGTGTAATAAGATTTTCCCTTTGTTCTATAAAGTTGTTACATCAACATGTTATGCTAAACTCTTTTGCTTCCACTTGTTTTCCTTTAATCAAAGGGCCATGGGTTGACCAATAAGTACATACGGTACAACTATAGAGATGATCTGACTAAAGCAAAAAGAACTCCTAAAAACCCTGAATTATCACCACACAAATGCTTTTTTTTTATTTTTTTTATTTTTTTTATTATTAATAGCTTTCCTGGTATACCATCTATGTAGAGTGATTGTTAAATGTCATTGGGCGCAGAATCAATCCACGTACCTCCAACCTGTTATTGAGTTGCACATACAGTGATTATATCTAACAGCTTAAATATTATATTTAGTAGCTGCACACTGATTTGGGCTATTTTTCAATACAGGTTGGGTGCTCGGTACGCTACGCCACATGACGCACAATACTCATACACAGGGCAAGCACCTTTGAGCTTTCTCAGCTGAGCAACCCACTCCCCAATTAAGGCCAATTTGGTATTACTGCTTTTGCCATGTACTATTAGGCACTAGCATATCTTACTATATACCTTGGCCATCTATCATCTCCTCATTCCCTCTCGCCAAAGTACATTATATGTAGTTAATATTATCACTTTATGTTAAGAACTTATTTTATTCTATTCACCAATTAAACGTTAAGTTTTAATGCCTAGGAGTGCACTTCTAAATGAGCTTCTAGTTGTTAAGTGGTGGCAATAAATAATGCCTTCACTTTCCAGCTGTAGTTAACTCTAGTCCATTTCAGCTCATTAGTTGCACCCACCGTCAACCTTGACGGCTCAGGCACCATCATACTACTATCACATTATTTGATTTAGTGAGCATTATATTTCTTCTTTTGTTCTCAAAAAACAATCTGCCTAGCACACTTTTACTGTTCACATCAACTGCAAACAATGCCCCATCTTTTCTTTCAGAGTATTGAGCTCCAGAAGTGATAAAGAACAATCAGCAGGGTTTATAAAGCCAAGCTATGTATATAACCATCCTCAGCTTAACTTGTGCCCTTAGACATTGCACCGTCTATACCAGTGGTTCCCAAACTTTTTCCACTCAAGGCTCCCCAAGGCGATCAGGATTTTTCCGCGGCACCCAAAGTAAAAACAAAGTTGTATATACATACCTAACAGTTGCAGTGCGCAGTTGGTGTCTCTCTCAGACACACTCTCTCTCTCTCTCAGACACACTCTCTCTCTCAGACACACACACACACACACACTCTCTCTCTCTCTCTCTCAGACACACTCACACACACTCTCTCTCACACACACTCCCTCTCTCACCCTCTCACACACACTCCCTCTCTCACCCTCTCACACACACTCCCTCTCTCACCCTCTCACACACACTCCCTCTCTGACCCTCTCACACACACTCCCTCTCTCACCCTCTCACACACACTCCCTCTCTCACCCTCTCACACACACTCCCTCTCTCACCCTCTCACACACACTCCCTCTCTCACCCTCTCACACACACTCCCTCTCTCACCCTCTCACACACACTCCCTCTCTCACCCTCTCACACACACTCCCTCTCTCACCCTCACTCCCTCTCTCACCCTCTCACAGACACTCTCTCTGTCACACAGACAGACAGACAGACAGACAGACACACACACACACTACACCCACACACACAATACATTTAAAAATTACCCCCACACCCCCAATACATTTAAAAATTACCCCCACACCCTCTCACAGACTCACCCTCTCACAGACACTCTCACCCTCTCACAGACACTCTCACCCTCTCACAGACACTCTCACCCTCTCACAGACACTCTCTCTCTCTCACAGACACTCTCTCTCTCTCACAGACACTCTCTCACACACACACACACAAATTACCCCCACACCCCCACTAAATTTAAAAATTACCCCCACACCCCCACTAAATTTAAAAATTACCCCCACACCCCCAATACATTTAAAAATTACCCCCACACCCCCAATACATTTAATAATTACCCCCACACCGCCAATACATTTAAAAATTATCCCCACTACATTTAAAAATTACCCCCACACCCCCAATACATTTAAAAAATTACCCCCACACCCCCAATACACACACACACACACACACACACACACACACACACACACACACACACACACACACACACACACACACACACACACACACACACACACACACACACACACACATATACACACACACACCCATATACACACACACACACCCATATACACACACACACCCATATACACACACCCACACACACACACACACACCCACCCACACACACCCATATACACACACACACACTTACTCTCACTCTACACAGACGGGGGGTCGGAACAGAGGAAAGGCTGTGACCAGCACCACCACCCGCTCCCCCCCTTCCTCCCGCCCCCCTCCTCCCGCCCTCCCCTCCCTCCCCCCTACCCCCTCCTCCCTCGCAGGCAGCGGGAGCGCCGGGGACAGCGGTGGGGAGAAGAAACCCCCTGCTACCACCTCCATGCAGGCAGCAGGAGCACCAGGCACGTGGGGGGATCAGAGGTAAGCGGAGGGACATCCCCGCTCCCATCTCCTGCCCCGCGGGCTGTCACGCGCTGACAGGGGGAAGCGGGAACCGGACGGACATCCCCGCTCCCATCTCCTGACCCGCGGTGTGAAGGGTGCTGCGGGGGGAGGGTGATGATGCGCCGATGCTGCCGGGGGGTGGCAGTTTTGGCCGGGGGGGTGAGGTGTTAGTGCTGCTGGGAGACATGTCCCCGGTGCTCCTCCAGCGCGCGCAGGGAGATAGCGGGCGTCGGGTTCAGCGTTTTTTTTTTTAATTTGCTGGCCCTTGTTTCCCGCTGCTGGCGGCCCTGATCGCGGCGCCCCTCTAGCCAAGCCACGGCGCAGCAGGGCGTCGCGGCGCACAGTTTGGGAAACACTGGTCTATACTAACACACAAGAAAGGAAGTGTAGAGGCTTCATGGATTTTATAAATGCAATAATTTATTGAAGCCAAATAAAGTGTCCAACGTTTCGGCTGTCACCGCAGCCTGTCTCAGGGAGTGGCAGGCTCTCCGTGGAGCCTCTACTCTTCCTTTCTTGTGTACAGTATCCTGTACTTGGATTGCAACAGGACTTCCCTCATTGAGTTGGAGAGCTATTATTAGTAATAGGAGAACCTGCAGCCGCAAGCAAGCTTGCAATCCCATTTCACACTTTCAGCACAGGAACTCACCTGCAAAAAAAAGAAATCCATTACCCAGCAGCAGCCAATCAGGAGGAGGTGCCTGGAAATGGGGCCTAGGAGAGGAGGAAACAGCATGGAGAGGTAACAGCAGAAAAGAACATAGAGGAGTATACACTACGGGAACAAACACACAGGCAAGTGTTAAGTCAAGTTCTCTACTTCTCTATAGATAAGAATATTGATTGTCGACACCTATTATAACACTTGTTTGTGGTGTTCTTTTGTTGTTGTTTTTCTATATATATGAGGAAGAAAAGAGCAATAAGACCACGCGCTGGAGGACAACTTTATTTTCTACAATTATTAGTATTAGTAACTCAGATTTATTTCGATTTTTGGTGTGCAATATTTTCCCACATTACACCCTCTATACTAACCACATGCCCACACTTAAGATGTTAGGAAGTTAAAGCTCTCTAGTCCCAGTGTATGGCCTGTACATCATTATTGTTACATGGGACTCTACGTGATTGGCTTCCAACCACTGAATATAATAAATCATAATACAAGAGGATTCTTTTTGGTAGTGAACAAGCATTCACTTTTTTTAAACTGCTATAATAAAAAAAAATCTTATTTCACATATTTGTTCACAACAAACCTTAAAATAGCAAACTGCTTCTCTTTTCTAAACATTTTTTGTTAGATTACCTTATCCTGAGTTGAACTGTGGTACTTTGAGCTATGAGGACAAACTGATTCCCAAGATATCCTGGTGTTAATCTCCCACACAAGAATAATTGTCTAAGAGAATTAACACGGTCAAATTGCTATATTTTATATCTGATATCTAGGGAAGCAGGGAGTCTCCAGAGCTCTAAGGGAGGATTTGCAAGCCTCAAATATGGGTAATCGTACTTTATGTAATGATATTACTAACTTGAATGACAGTAGATGAGGTTGAAAAATGACATATGTCCAGCGAGTTCAACCTATATTAAATTTAGCTGAAAGAGATATTCATCCTATATTTGTATTTATATTGCTCCAGAACAAGGCAAACAAAAAACCCCAGTGTAACATTATGCAGTGATGTCTCATAAGGGGAAAAATTCCTTCCTTTCTGATTCCAGTAAATGCAATTAGATGTCTCCCTGGATCAACATCTTTCCTATGTTTATTTATTTAGTAAACTCTTAGAGATATCTATTATATCTGCCATGATAGTCTCCATGGGTAGTAAATTACCCATTTTAAATGCCCTTAACAACACTTTATTTTGCTGCTGGTGAGATCCGCTTTCCTCCAATCTGAATGGATGACCCTGTATAATTTGTACAGTGCTTGGGATGAACAGGCCTATTTAAAGTTCCCTGAATTGACTGTGAATATATTTGTAAATAATTATCCTATCCAGTATTTTCTCCTGTAAAAAAATCTAATTTAACTGGCATTTCCTCATAAGTCAAAACGTCCGTCCTCTTAATTAATTTGGTGTCTCTATGTACTTTTCCAGTTCTGTAATGTCCGTGCCCAAAGCTGTACTCCATATTAAAGTTGTGGTCTTACTAAGGAATAATAATTAATATTATTAGACATAGATAATCTTAGCAAGCTCAAAACCCAGACCCACATATTATATATTTATATATTTAATTGTGCCATCTAGAGCTCTACTGGGAAAGTGAGTACAAATATAAACAGGAAATGAAGAAGCTCCTATGTGACACATTATTTAGTTAATTTCTTTTTTTTTTTTTTCATGTAGGAGTCATTAGTTCAATATGTTGGCAATAACATATCAAACAAAACAAAAAGGAAGCGCTGATTTAAAAAGGTGTATATGTATACTACGTATGTGCACAAAAATACCTAATATTCTAACAGGTGAATAGAATATGAGGGGCAGCTGGAAATATGGCTCTGACCACCCGGTCAGAGAGAGTGCTAGAAGTGAAAGAAGATATATCTCTGGCGCCTATGATGTACCACGCATGGCTACAAATTACAAATCATATAAATGTATATATATAACAAAATATATAAAATGTTTACAACTCGGACAGACAGTAGTATCAGGATCCAGGGATGGAGATGTCATACACATGAAAAATAAGAAAAAATTCAAAACATAGCATAATACTGCATAATTTAACTATGATAACAATAAAATAAAAACATATAATAGAAACATACATAAATTAACCTATAACAAGCCGGAAGCTAGAACGCACAACTGGTGTACTTCAAAAATATAAAAAACATTTATTAAAACAACAACACTATAAATATATGAACAATGGTCTCCCTATGAACAAGTCCCATAAATGACTCCACTGCTATAGGTGAAAGGCCCACTTACCAGATGGAAAGTGGTAGTAGGCAGTGGATAAATCGGAGAGTGTCCCCTCTCATCTGCGGCACAAGTGATCCAGGCTTATCTGCTATCTGCTTAGCTGGAATGATATCTTTATGTTTGGGCAGGCTGTATCCATGCAGAGGTAAGCTGCACTGTGCAGACCTTCAGCGTTGGGCACTTGGAACTCGCTTCTACTATGAGAGGAAACACATGAGCTCCTGCTTCCACGAGGCTGGCAGGAACGCCAGAGCCAGTACAGAAATTATAAACCGCTTTGGCAGATTCGCTTTGGACACGGACCAACAGGAGGGAACGCAAACAGTGCGGTCAGCGGGACCACCTTACGTGTTTCGAAAGGCAATGCTTTCTTCATCAGTGGTATAGGGCAATGCTTTCTTCGGCTTGTTATAGGTTAATTTATGTATGTTTCTGTTATATGTTTTTTTATTTTATTGTTATCATAGTTAAATTATGCAGTGTTATGCTATGTTTTGTATTTTTTCATATTTTTCATGTGTATGACATCTCATCCCTGGATCCTGATACTACTGCCTGTCTGGGTTGTATACATTTGATATATTTTGTTATATATACATTGATATAATTTGTAATTTGTACCCATGCGTGGTACATCATAGCGCCAGAGATATATCTTCTTTCACCAATAACATATTAAGCTGCAACCACGTCAAGGTTAGCCTCTCAGCAGTTTCTACACTATCACTTTTATACTGTGTCCTTTTTTATTTCCTCCACTGCATAAAAAGAAAACAATAGTCCAAAGAATGTGGTGTGATATGTATGCAGTGCCTATGGGGTTAATATTTAGGAGCACTATACGTGCTATGTGTTAGCTACAGTGCAGTTAGAACTGGTTAAAAACGTGCCCTAATAAATATAGTGAAAAAAAATATAAAAAAATAATGGCTATAGCAAAAGTTATTACCACCTTTCTCCTGGGAGAAGAAATCTCTCAGTATACTCCTCCTTTCACATGTATGCTGGAACCTGCTGATTAAAAAGGAGTGGAATGGTTGACCTTCAACTAAGAGCAGGGGCCACATACCTCCCAAACAATTTACAATTAGACATAAGCAATCTTAAAAAGCTTAAAACCAAGACCCACATTATTATATATTTATTTATATATTTCATTGTGCTAATTGGAGTGCTATTGGGAAAGTGACCTCAAATGCACATCTGTAAACAACGAAGCTCCGATGCACATCCAATACCGTGGCATAATGATGCTGTCTTTCCTTTCATCAATACCCGGTTTTAATGCAAGCTACTGCCTGACATTGAGCACTATTGCTAAGCATGCTGTCTTCACGCACACCTAAATCCTTTCCCATCAAGGATTGATAATTTTGTCCCACTTAGAAAAATGTCAATTTATAAGTCTCTGCTACCTACCCTTTAACCAGTTTTCAATCCAAGTGCAAACATTTTTGCCCAGACCAATTTCACAAACCTTGTGGGCCACTGTATTAAAAGGCTTTGTGAAATCTAAGTAGATTGATTGCATTGCCCTGATCTAAATTCCTACTTAACAACAAAATAACTCAGCACACTCAAAAAATAACTAAAAATAAATCTTTAGAACCACTGCCTAACAAATATCCTAAAAATAAATACAGTACAATCGCTGAGTGAATATTAGGATGGTGCTCACACAGAAAATATTATACACACAAGATAAAAGCCAAACCAAAACCCCTCATAAGAATGAGGGAGAAATCTTAAAAATGGTGGCACTCAGGCAGGAATCAATTAATCAAAAGACATTTTATTCACCATATGAAATACACTATATATATATATGCAAATATAGCTGTATGCTCATCTGCATGTCTTAGGCAGGTCTGCAACCCCACCTTTCCCCATTATCACCCAGCATACAGCACTTCCACTGCAGCAAGGGATTCTGGGAAATGACATGCAAATGAGCACACAGTGTCACTTTTTGCCTCAATAACCATTTTTAACATGGTTCCCTATAGGCTTAAGCTTGCTGCATGGTCACAGCTTTGAGCACAGCCAGGGTTAAGGTGCATACCCAGAAAACCACCCACAGACAGCTGTTTCGACCTTGATGGGTCTCATCAGTGTGGGGTTGATTTTACTGGGTTGCTGCAGTGGAAGTGCTGTATGCTGGGTGATAATGGGGAAAGGTGGGGTTGCAGACCTGCCTAAGACATGCAGATGAGCATACAGCTATATTTGCATATTTGCTTTCCTGTGGAGGGTTTTTGTCACTTTTTTTACTCACCATAACTTAACTCAGTATTATGGTTTAGCCTATCCCATAAGCCTCTCTTGCATTCCCAGTAAAATCAACCCCACACTGATGAGACCCATCAAGGTCGAAACAGCTGTCTGTGGGTGGTTTTCTGGGTATGCACCTTAACCCTGGCTGTGCTCAAAGCTGTGACCATGCAGCAAGCTTAAGCCTATAGGGAACCATGTTAAAAATGGTTATTGAGGCAAAAAGTGACACTGTGTGCTCATTTGCATGTCATTTCCCAGAATCCCTTGCTGCAGTGGAAGTGCTGTATGCTGGGTGATAATGGGGAAAGGTGGGGTTGCAGACCTGCCTAAGACATGCAGATGAGCATACAGCTATATTTGCATATTTGCTTTCCTGTGGAGGGTTTTTGTCACTTTTTTTACTCACCATAACTTAACTCAGTATTATGGTATATATATATATATATATATATATATATATAAACAGTTATAAAGACAGCGCCCCTTTTTCAGTACACCCAAATTGCTGCCACTCCGGTGACGTGTGCCAAAATGTTGCACCAAATATCAATAGTGATTATGATGTTTGCATGAACCAACTAGTGCTTGTCTATTACTAATTGATTATTAATATATATAAAAAACAACATAAATCAAACAAAAAATGATGGAAAAAATGTGCAAAAATATATGCAGATAAAAATAATCTGTTGAACATAAAAAATAGCATAAAAATACAAAAATTAGAACTATAAAAATTGATACTTAAGTCCAAATAAAGTCCATGAGTAAATACAACAAAGGTCCAGGCTGCTTCTTCTTGGGTTCACCAAGTTCCCATAGTACCTATTAGAAAAAAGAAAAGAGAAAAAGCGCCCGATCCTTGTGTAAAATCAGATTGACATTTTAATAAACCATGGACAAGACAATTGCACACTTACAATTAGTCTGATTAAAATAAGCATTTTATGGGACCTGCCCATGCACCAAACGAAGACTTCACAGTCACCTCCGCTCTGTAATCTCACGATCAGTTTAGGGACCCAGCAATTGAGAACGCCGTTTTCTCCAAGGTGTATATATAACAGACATCCGTCAGGAGCTTCTCAGCAGCGTGCGTCCGCCATTACTCCCACACATGTGGTGCTGGATACCGGAAGGACTTTCCTTGTATTTCCTTGGTCTCTCTCTGGTGCCGAAGGCAGGTCAGCCACCGTAGTTTCAATGCAAACCGTCCCTACGCGTTTCTTCCGCCTTTGCGGATTTCATCAGGGTATGGACACCAAAGGGGCTATCTGATGTTAAATAGTCCCTCACGTAAATGAGCATAATATGACTCACAGGTGTGTTTAGTACTATAGGTGTCATTAAATCAAATTGATATCCGGTGCACTATAATTAAGAGCTCTACTACCTTTAAACTCAACAGAATTTAAAACGTTATTACATTTGATAACAGCAAACGAGGATACTGCTGCTGATAGAATAATTGGCCAAGTTAAATGCAAATTACATACTAAAATGAACAGGATATGAACATGAATTAGAACTTGTTCCAGCTTTTGTGTACTTAAATTAAAGAAATATAAAGAATATATACAAAATATAATCAAATTAAATATTGAATCAATGATAATGATAATAATATTCAAAATGTACTACTTTTTACCTATGTCAAACTTCTTTTGGACATAAACAAATTCATTTGGACATAAACAAATTCATTAACACAAATTATATACATACCCTAACTGTAACTAATGATACAAATATAATATCTTTACATATATATAAAATGAATCTAAATACCATGCTAACATCTAGAAAACTATAAATTGTGCATTATATAATGATTATTAAAAAATGAATAAATGCATACTTAAGCTTAAAAAAGAGAGAATCATTTTATGTGTCTCTCTATATGTGAACTGGAAAGAAGAGATGAAACAGTGATTAATGATAGCAAGAGTTAAGCCAAAAATATCTATATGGCTGTAGTTTAAATGTAACCCAAATTTTAGGTCTTTGAAGTCCTGATTGAACAAACTGCAAATGTTCCTGATTAATCTTGTCTATATCCTTATAGAGAAATTAATGGAAAGAAGGATCCCTATGGATATATTGGGGGCAAAAAATTATTCTAGCATAAGGGAAAAGGGGGACCTGAATTATGACCACCCAAAACATGTTATATAAATATATCCGTGTAACAACCAACATTGATACTATTACTAATACTAAGTACAGTACCTATATAAGGAATGAATTATATTTATAAACGTCTGTATTGGACTATTATATTGAGTAATAGAAGAATTAAGCGAAGCTCTATTTTGCTTAAGGGAAAAAAAGAAGAATTACTAGCAAGCCAAAAGGCAGCAATCCGAGTAAAATGAACTAACAAGTATTTGAATAAATATGAATTAAGTGTTTTATAATGTGACGTGTAAACATGGTAAATACATTAATAAGTGAACTTACATTCTAAACGTGATTATTACATAGTGACTTATTATGAATAATAAAGAAATGTGTTTTGTGTCAAAAATAATTATTTTGTGTTTGTGATGCAGTGCTGACCAAAGGTCCCACAGTTACACCAACTAGGAATCCAGAGGGAGCATGCTATACATGCTCAACCCAGACCTCTGAGATCCAGTCAATGCAAGTGGAATCTATATTACACTATAGTGCTTACGTCAATACAGTCGTTGAGACCCCCTGGACTCAATGTCTCCAACATGTAAATCCAGAAGGTCTCCCTTAAATTTAATTTTTTGACCCTATCGCCACTTAATATTGCTAGAGGGATATGTTCTAAGCACATGACAGTCAGTGATGATGGATCCTTGTTGTGTATTTCCAAGAAATGTCTAGATAAGTTGTGAGTGGTAATACCATGTAGAATATTTCTTCTATGTTCTAGAAATCTTGTGCTTAGAGTCCTTGTGGTTCTTCCCACGTATTGGAGTCCACATTTACATGTAATGACATAGATCACGAATGAGGATAGACAATCCATATGGCTCTTAATTGTGTGTACAGATTTATTAAAAAAGGATGTAATTTGGTTGGTTTTGCACATATGTTTGCATGTTATACATCTATTTCTACCACAAACAAAGTTGCCATTTTTTGTCGGTTTTGACAAAGAAGGATCCCTAATCTGTTTAAGGCGACTGGGTGCCAGAATGGTTTTCAAGTTTCTGGCTTTTTTGTATATACTGTAATAGGAACTTTGGTTGGTAATTTATGTCCAATTATTGGGTCCCTTAACAATATACTCCAGTGTTTATTGAGAATTGTTGAAATGCCTTTCACTGAATTATTGAATGTTGTAATGAAAAGTGGTGACTTGACAGAATTAGCCCCAAAATCACCATTGGTCCTTCCAACCTTGTTTGATTTGGACAATAAAGATTTACGCTCCAGGAGACCTACCTGTCGAAATGTCTCATATATGATGTGTTTGTCATACCCCTTAGCCAGAAATCTTTCAACCAATAATTCCCCCTGGGCCAAAAAATCAGAACGTGAAGAACAATTCCTTCTAATTCTGAGAAATTGGCCCCTGGGGATATTGGCCAACCATCTTTTATAATGGTTGCTATTGTTGTGTAGATAGCTATTGGTGGCCACTGTCTTGAAGTGTGTTTTGGTGACAATTTCTCCATTCAAATGAGCTTCCAGTTCTAAGTCCAGAAACACAATCATGTTCTTGTTAACATTGTATGTAAACTTCAGATCCATGTCATTGTTGTTGAATGCCTGTAGTTTGTGTTCCAGGAGTTCCTGATCACCATCCCATATTAGGATGATGTCATCTATGTAACGGCCATAGTACACAAGACTCGCCCCCAGATCCGCATCACCCTACACATGCAGTTCCTCCCACAAACCCATGTAGAGGTTCGCATAGCTGGGAGCAAATCTTGTTCCCATGGCCGTCCCACAGATCTGCAAATAATATGTGTCTTCAAATAAAAAATAATTGTGTTCTAGTATGAATGCAATGGCCTGTAAAATAAATAAAGATTGTGTATTGCCTAGATTTGTGTCCAAATTGAGAAAATGTTTTACTGCATCTAGACCTTTATTATGTTTAATACAAGTATACAAAGATGTAATATCACAAGTTGCCCAGATGAAACCAACATACATCTGGGCAACTTGTGATATTACATCTTTGTATACTTGGAATTGTTCTTCACGTTCTGATTTTTTGGCCCAGGGGGAATTATTGGTTGAAAGATTTCTGGCTAAGGGGTATGACAAACACATCATATATGAGACATTTCGACAGGTAGGTCTCCTGGAGCGTAAATCTTTATTGTCCAAATCAAACAAGGTTGGAAGGACCAATGGTGATTTTGGGGCTAATTCTGTCAAGTCACCACTTTTCATTACAACATTCAATAATTCAGTGAAAGGCATTTCAACAATTCTCAATAAACACTGGAGTATATTGTTAAGGGACCCAATAATTGGACATAAATTACCAACCAAAGTTCCTATTATATACAAAAAAGCCAGAAACTTGAAAACCATTCTGGCACCCAGTCGCCTTAAACAGATTAGGGATCCTTCTTTGTCAAAACCGACAAAAAATGGCAACTTTGTTTGTGGTAGAAATAGATGTATAACATGCAAACATATGTGCAAAACCAACCAAATTACATCCTTTTTTAATAAATCTGTACACACAATTAAGAGCCATATGGATTGTCTATCCTCATTCGTGATCTATGTCATTACATGTAAATGTGGACTCCAATACGTGGGAAGAACCACAAGGACTCTAAGCACAAGATTTCTAGAACATAGAAGAAATATTCTACATGGTATTACCACTCACAACTTATCTAGACATTTCTTGGAAATACACAACAAGGATCCATCATCACTGACTGTCATGTGCTTAGAACATATCCCTCTAGCAATATTAAGTGGCGATAGGGTCAAAAAATTAAATTTAAGGGAGACCTTCTGGATTTACATGTTGGAGACATTGAGTCCAGGGGGTCTCAACGACTGTATTGACGTAAGCACTATAGTGTAATATAGATTCCACTTGCATTGACTGGATCTCAGAGGTCTGGGTTGAGCATGTATAGCATGCTCCCTCTGGATTCCTAGTTGGTGTAACTGTGGGACCTTTGGTCAGCACTGCATCACAAACACAAAATAATTATTTTTGACACAAAACACATTTCTTTATTATTCATAATAAGTCACTATGTAATAATCACGTTTAGAATGTAAGTTCACTTATTAATGTATTTACCATGTTTACACGTCACATTATAAAACACTTAATTCATATTTATTCAAATACTTGTTAGTTCATTTTACTCGGATTGCTGCCTTTTGGCTTGCTAGTAATTCTTCTTTTTTTCCCTTAAGCAAAATAGAGCTTCGCTTAATTCTTCTATTACTCAATATAATAGTCCAATACAGACGTTTATAAATATAATTCATTCCTTATATAGGTACTGTACTTAGTATTAGTAATAGTATCAATGTTGGTTGTTACACGGATATATTTATATAACATGTTTTAGGTGGTCATAATTCAGGTCCCCCTTTTCCCTTATGCTAGAATAATTTTTTGCCCCCAATATATCCATAGGGATCCTTCTTTCCATTAATTTCTCTATAAGGATATAGACAAGATTAATCAGGAACATTTGCAGTTTGTTCAATCAGGACTTCAAAGACCTAAAATTTGGGTTACATTTAAACTACAGCCATATAGATATTTTTGGCTTAACTCTTGCTATCATTAATCACTGTTTCATCTCTTCTTTCCAGTTCACATATAGAGAGACACATAAAATGATTCTCTCTTTTTTAAGCTTAAGTATGCATTTATTCATTTTTTAATAATCATTATATAATGCACAATTTATAGTTTTCTAGATGTTAGCATGGTATTTAGATTCATTTTATATATATGTAAAGATATTATATTTGTATCATTAGTTACAGTTAGGGTATTTATATAATTTGTGTTAATGAATTTGTTTATGTCCAAATGAATTTGTTTATGTCCAAAAGAAGTTTGACATAGGTAAAAAGTAGTACATTTTGAATATTATTATCATTATCATTGATTCAATATTTAATTTGATTATATTTTGTATATATTCTTTATATTTCTTTAATTTAAGTACACAAAAGCTGGAACAAGTTCTAATTCATGTTCATATCCTGTTCATTTTAGTATGTAATTTGCATTTAACTTGGCCAATTATTCTATCAGCAGCAGTATCCTCGTTTGCTGTTATCAAATGTAATAACGTTTTAAATTCTGTTGAGTTTAAAGGTAGTAGAGCTCTTAATTATAGTGCACCGGATATCAATTTGATTTAATGACACCTATAGTACTAAACACACCTGTGAGTCATATTATGCTCATTTACGTGAGGGACTATTTAACATCAGATAGCCCCTTTGGTGTCCATCCCCTGATGAAATCCGCAAAGGCGGAAGAAACGCGTAGGGACGGTTTGCATTGAAACTACGGTGGCTGACCTGCCTTCGGCACCAGAGAGAGACCAAGGAAATACAAGGAAAGTCCTTCCGGTATCCAGCACCACATGTGTGGGAGTAATGGCGGACGCACGCTGCTGAGAAGCTCCTGACGGATGTCTGTTATATATACACCTTGGAGAAAACGGCGTTCTCAATTGCTGGGTCCCTAAACTGATCGTGAGATTACAGAGCGGAGGTGACTGTGAAGTCTTCGTTTGGTGCATGGGCAGGTCCCATAAAATGCTTATTTTAATCAGACTAATTGTAAGTGTGCAATTGTCTTGTCCATGGTTTATTAAAATGTCAATCTGATTTTACACAAGGATCGGGCGCTTTTTCTTTTTTCTAATATATATATATATATATATATATATATATATATATATATATATATAATGTGTGATATATGTATATATATATATATATACAGTGGTTGACAAATCACCCAAAAATCTACTTGCCGAATCAAAAAAATCTACTCGCCACCTAGTCACCGGGTCATTTGTATGTCATTTCCCATAATCCCTTGCTGCAGTGGAAGCACTGTATGCTAGGTGAGAATGGTGAAGGGCAGGGTTGCACACCTGTCTAAGACATGTGATTATGCTCACAAGTGATCTTATTATTTGCTATACGGTGGAGGTATCTTGTCGCCTTTTACATCCACCATAACTTAAAATGTGTATGATATATATATATATATATATATATATATATATATATATATATATATATATATATATATTTCAAATGGGACTCACTGTTTCCCAAATGTTCCCTTCACTTGATTATTTTGTATTACTTTTACATTATTTGATATTGCCCAGTGCAGCAATGCCCCGTTCCTCTTTAGTTCCTCAATAACTTGGGCCATGTTATAGGATATGTAATAATAAGATATGTAATAGGATATGAATCCTCTGGGTAAGTATCTTGGTTCTACATTGTGGTAATGTATTGAGAATTGTATCTTTAAATCTACTCACTTTCACTACCATAGTGTCTTGGGTGACAGAAAGCTATGGACATTCTGGCACCAGGGAAATGTGATTGCTATTGCAGCTATCACAGTCCTAATCTATGCCTTATGTCAGGAATAGAGGAAAACTGCAGACCTAGACACAAGCAGAGTGCTGAGGTTTGTGATGTGTGTTTCTGAACATCACACGACACTGTAGGGTCTTTTTACAGTTTAATAACTTAATCCATTCTAATTTCCTAGGAGTATTTTATGACAGATGAAGAATAACCGTTTATAAAATTTAAGATGTCTTTAGATCTAGCAGAGGAACAAGTTAATCACAATTCACGCATATAGATTACTAAAACAATTACACGACTGTAAATTCTGAGGGGAATTAAAATATCACCCGAAGAAAATGCAAACTTCATGGGGTGATCAAAGCGCTTTTGCCAGTAACATCCCTAACCACCACAGGGAATGTTTAGCATTATCTGTGTGACACACAAGCATAGGGAAGGCTGTCACTTCATAATGCATCATAATCCATAATCCAGATTTTAGAGACATTAATATTCATAGAAAAACATGCATCTTGACTTTTATGTATTTGCATTTTAAATCTGTGTCTGTGTATATATATATATATATATATCTAAAAATATAAATATATATAACACACACATTCCCATTAAGATCAAACTCCAACACCCACCACATCATATGTGGCAAATGTATTCAACAAATGACAGTGGAGCCCAATGCTACAATGCTACATCCAACTGACATAACATATATGGCAATAAGTATAACGTGCAAATACTTTCATGATAATATTTTTCTTGGTTATTTAGTTAAACCTTTTGGCCAAAGCGTCATAAGCCTGCATACAGTACCATGTCAAGGTACAACCAAGGTATATATGTATGTGGTGGGTGTTGGGGTTCGAGTTTACTGGGAATGTGTGTGTTAATTCAATTTCTAAGTGGCAACAGTTGTTTGGAGGTAGGTGGCCCCTCCTCCCAGAGCTCACCCCTCCCCACCTTTTTAACTTGGGAGGTTTTTACATTTTGCTGTATGGACAGGACCTACTATGGTTGTTTCCCCTCATACAGAGGTACAAGGGAAGGTTCACAATTTAGTGTTAGGACCTGCAAAAGTTGGTTGTACCTTGACGTTGGTATGCAGGCTTATGACGCTTTGGCCAAAGGGTTTAACTAAATAACCAAGAAAAATATTATTATTGAAGTATTTACACTTTATACCATATATGTTTTGTCAATTGGATGTAGCTTTAGGCTCCCCTGTCTTTTGTTGTAAATATCTTAATAAATACAGTGGAGTAAATACATATTTATACGTAAATCTTAACCATACCCCCTTGGGTTTAACATTACATTAGAAATTATATTCAATCATGTTCTGCATCTACTATTCCCTAAAAGGGTTCCTGCAACTTTCCATATTGTAATGTAATGTTAAAATGCTAAACTCATGGTGACTGAGATTAGTGCAAAACTAAAGTTTTATGTATGTATATCTTTATTTATATAGCCCCCACAGCTTTACTCAGAACTTTACAAGGGAGAGAATACAGTACAAGGAAGTCTAATACAGTAAATGCAACAAACAAGATCAGACAATAGGAAAGGAAATCCCTGCGCCGCAGAGCTTACAATCTAAGTTGTATGTTGGGAGAATTACAGAAACAGCAGGTGAGAGAATAAGTGCAGTAGGTGGCAGGGTTTGGCCACAGTGGTTGGTAGGAGTGACTGTGGGTGTGGGACAGTAACCATCGATCTATGCTATTGAAACACTTCATTTATGAAGTGAGTTTGAAAGTTTGTCTTAAAGATGGGGAGAGAAGGTGCTTAGCGTATACTTAGGGTGACCAGATGTCCCGGTTTAGCCGGGACAGTCCCGTTTTTTTAAGGTCTGTCCCGGTTTTGTAAGGTCTGTCCCTGCTGCCTGGCTTACTTTAAAATGTCCCGGTCCTTTGTGGCTGTCCCGGCTTTGACCAGAGAAGGTGGGGGCAGCAGAGAGCAAGAATGCAGGGAGGAGAGCAGAGGCCGGTCTGACTGCTGCTGCAGAGGGTGGGGGCGGGGTTAGTGACAGCGGAGCCTAAGCAGTGAGAACCGGAAGTGAGATGCCCCTCCCCCCAACCAAAATTGTTTTCTCCCCCCAACCAAGCTCCACAGTGAAAGGTAGGACACCCCAACCCCCTTGCAGCTGCTCCTCAGAGCTGGTGTCAGTGTCTCAGTACAGGGTCAGTGTATCACTACTGTACGTGGGACGTACTAAACGCCCAATAAAAGTGCGCATTCAGGAACACCTGCGCAACATCAGAATAGGGTATATGAAACATAGCCTGTCAAAACATTATGCACAATGCCACAATAGTGATCCCTCCTCTCTAATATTCAAAGGTATTAAATATATACCAAGGAATAGAAGAGGGGGGGATAGAGTCAAAGAACTATCTTGGCAGGAAACCTTCTGGATACATAAACTAAACACCTTGTATCCAGGGGGTTTAAATGAGGATATAGATATTTGGTCTCTCTATTGATTTATCCTCATGTAATTTGTGGTCTATGCCTGATATATTAATCTTTTAACTAGTTTTAAGATATTATTTAATACTCATGAATTTTAACTTTTGTCTCTATGTCCTTTTAATGTAATCAGTATATATTTTAGAATGCACTTTGGCATGATTTATATTGTACTATTTTCTATACGAGAAATATGCTCTACTTTCGTGCTTCTTCTCTAGAACCATATGATCTGATTAGATTTGAGGGTGATTAAGTGTGTCATTATTTGATGCACTTTTGAATACACTGGCGACACACTTTATTCGAGCTCGGCTAGTCCCACGAATTCGGGTATACCCGGGTGTATTGAGGTTTGTGACTGTTTTCTGCCCGAGTGCATTGAGGTATTTTCCAAGCAGGGATTGAAGCATTTTATTCCCCCTGGCTGCAATACTGCACAGTATATATATATATACTGCATTACAATTCATGAATTTATGCCATCTGGTAGACACGCGAAGCATTGCAGCCTATTAAAATCCTAATCATTATCATTTAACAGATCAGCCGCCCGTCAGCCAGGCATGAACCCAGGCTGGGAAGGCAAACGCAACGGGGCTTGTCAGAGGTGAGGAGCGGCGCATTCCAGGTATCTGCCAGGTACATACTGGGTATTTGCTCGAATAAAGTGTGTCGGTGCAGTATGTTATTCATTCTGTCTATGTACTAATATTCATCTCTTTGTTTTAGAATCACCTATCGCGTTTGTATTATGTTATTTTGTTTAAATTTTTGCTTGCTAATAAAGTTCATTTTGTTTTTGTTATGTTGTCAATGACAACTAGTAATGCGTGCAGTCCGGGTCTTTTGACTCCTCCCCGCCATTCTCTCATTGGTGGAGAAGTTAGTCAGCTAGACCAATGAGGCACTGGCGTGGGGTATTTAAAACCCACTAAATTCCACTTGTGTATATATCCCTGATGAAGAAACCCACGGGTTTCGAAACGCGTTGGAAGAGTTACTAGCAGTATTGCTTTCAACTGTACTGCCCCAATATGGCGAGCTGACCCAGTGAAATCGGCGCCAATATCGGCGAGAACCCCGCGGTGACGTCACCAACCCGGAAGTGTCTAAACAGAGGGGAGAGAGAGGATCTCAGCTGGCGTGGAGCTCCGCTTGTAGCAGCAACCTTTGGTAGAGCTGCAAACGTGTTGATTCGTTTATGGGAGCAAGAACTATCAGAGACTCCATACTTACCTGAACAGGAACCGGTGTCCAAGGAACCAGTTTCCACACACATGCGAGGACATCTGATCCGGCTTCCACGTGGTGTTTGGGTAACAATATCCCAAAAATGCTTGTTTAAAACTATCTTGATGTACGCACAATACTCACCTTATTTATTGTTTATGTCAATATAATTTTTAATGCACTATGAGCGTTGTGCGCTGTGTTTTTTGTGGTTTTTTTCAGTGTATCATTGTCCTAATACAGGGTCAGTGTCCCAGACCAGGGTCAGTGTCTCAGTGTGTCAGTGTCTCAGTGCAGTGTCAGTGTGTCAGTGTCTCAGTGTGTCAGTGTGTCAGTGTGTCAGTGTAGGGTCAGTGTGTCAGTGTCTCAGTGTGTCAGTGTGTCAGTGCAGGGTCAGTGTGTCAGTGTCTCAGAGCAGGGTCAGTGTGTCAGTGTCTCAGAGCAGGGTCAGTGTGTCAGTGTGTCAGTGTCTCAGTAAAGTGTCAGTGTGTCAGTGTCTCAGTGCAGTGTCTCAGTGCAGTGTCTCAGTGCAGTGTCTCAGTGCAGTGTCAGTGTCTCAGTGCAGGGTCAGTGTCTCAGTGCAGGGTCAGTGTCTCAGTGCAGGGTCAGTGTGTGTCTGTGCAGGGTCAGTGTGTGTCTGTGCAGGGTCAGTGTGTCAGGGTCAGAAGGTGTGTCTGCAGGGTCAGGGTCAGTGTGTGTCTGTGCAGGGCCAGTGTGTCTGTGTAGGGTCAGTGTGTCTGTGCAGGGTCAGTGTGTCTGTGCAGGTCTGTCTGTGCAGATCAGTGGATGTGTGAGTGTCTGCACAGGTCAGTGGCTGTTTAGTGTCTGCACAGGTCAGTGGCTGTGTGAGTGTCTGAACAGGTCAGAGAGAGAATGGGGGTAGAGAGAATGGAGGTGGGTGGAGAGAGAATGGACGGGGAGAGAGAGAATAGAGGAGGGGATTGAGAGAGAGAAAACGGAGGAGCGGAGGAAGAGAGAGAATGGGGGGGATGGGGAGAGTATGAGGGGAGGGAATGGAGAGAATTGGGACGGAAGGGAGAGAGAATTGGGGGTGGAAGGGAGTGAAACTGGGGGTGAGGGAAGGGAGAGAGACTGGTGGGGTGAGAGAAAATGGGGGGGGAGGGTGAGAGAAAATGGGGGGTGGGAGGGATAGAGGGAATGGGGGAGAAGGTAGAGAGAGAATGGGAAGAGGTAAAATGAATAATACATCATCAATGGTGATAAATATCATAATATTCATTTGTTAGTAATGTAATTTGTTGTATTAATAATTTTTATGTGTCCCGGTTTTTCATTTTCAAAATCTGGTCACCCTACGTATACTGAGTGTGAGGGAGCTCCTCAGGTAGGGGCAGTGAAGGAAAAAGGTTTAAGTGGAGGTGAAAGGGGTGAAAAGTTTTGGGTAGAGCGCCGGTGCCGAGCGGTGGCATAACGAGGGATCAAAGTTGCTATGTAGGGAGGAGCAGATGAGTGGAGAGCCGTGAAGGTAAGGAGGAGATCTTTGTAGGCAGCGCTGCAGACAGATTTCCAGGGCCTAGTGTGACGGTAGGGGGAAATATGGTTGCTGTTAATAAAGGTTAAGTCTGCCATTATCCCTACCTGTCAGTAATACATTGGTATTGTATTATATGTTGTGTATATATGTATGTCTTTGCTTGGTTCCAGCACTCCAGGAATCAGGGGTTAATATGTTTGCAGTAGAATTGTTGCAAATGTTATGTTACAGTCTTACCCACCAATCAGGGCCTGGGCATGTGGGCAGCTCCTTCCTACCCACCAATCAGGGCCTGGGCATGTAGGAGGCTCCTGGCCCTGAGTGTTGCAATACAGTATTATGGTTTAAGAGTATAAAAAAGTGGGGAAGGAGACTACTAGCAGACAGGGAGGTAGACCCCTAGCAGACAGAGCCTGCAGAGAGTTACAGAGTTGTTGCTGTATCGGGGAGGAACTGCAGTGTCCAATCCAGTGCTGGTCTTGTGAAGGATAAAATATGGAGATCATATCTCTATGCTTTATAGAAACCACTCGTCTCCATATTTATCTGTTTGCTGTGTCTTTTTACTAATACTGTTTTCTATCCGAGGTGACCGTGAAATTCCGCTTGAACAGACTCTCGCCCACGCAATAAGGAAGTAGCAAAGTGACCTAAAGCCGACTGATTACAGAGAAAACGAAACCTAACTTCAGAAAGCAAGGACACACGGCATTCCTGTGAAACTTGCATCAGCCGACAAGACCCCCGCCCCCATCGTGCCTTTTTTCTACTAACTAATGTAATAATATAATTGGATAAGCTTTGCCGCATAATAGGTGTGGCATTGAATGATTGGCTAGTGTTAGCCTACTTTGATATAAATAGATTGTAAAACAAAAACTCGGCAGTCTTGTCTTGACTACTTGTCTGAGGAAACTAATACGTGACTCTGTGTCATTATTGGGATCCAGGGTGCGCACCCAGACTCTAAGTTACATAATTTGGAGCCCACATCTGAGCAGTAGAGACCCTCGATTGAAGGGACCTTAACAGTTGGCGTAGTCGGCAGGATCCTTGTGAAGGGACATCGGAACAATCCTGAACCCATCTCCATCCAAGGAGGACGTCCCCTGTCCGGACTGATATGGGGGTCTGATCAACCTCTAAGGACAAGGTAAGATATATTCAGAATATATTTTTACCGAACTCCTGTCAGTCTGTTCAGGTTGGCGACACTTGGTTGATGGGCTAAGTATTGTTAATCTATACAAGACCATAGAGTCCGGTGGTTCCCGCCAAGGATTTATATAGTTGGTAAGGTCTTGTGCCTGCCAGATGTGTGGTTTATGTTCATATGTCATAAGGGTTACGGAATAACGATATTATAAGTAGTTAGGGGACGAGTGTGTAAGGATATCTATTGTTAGATAATAGGAGGATCGTCCATACAGGTGACGGTCCGGGGAGTGTCTGCGCGCCTCCCCGTCTAGGTCAATTTATCGCTGAAGCTCAAGAGTCCAGGTACCGCCGGTAATTGGCGCACATGTCCGAGGTTGTTTTTAAAATAGACAATGTTCTCGCAGTTTTTAAAGAAGGATTTGCCTTCTGGTGCCCGGGATTCCGTAACTCTTGTGACAGAATGGGAGGGAAAGAAGTATACCAAGAAATGTAAATTGTTGTTTAAAGTATTGGATTTACCCTCCACGGGAAGGTTGCAACCAAAAATGTTGAAAGATAGAATCCAGGCATGTAAAGGAATGTTGAAAGATGGAGGATTGTGGGAGAATGCTGAGAAATTTTTGAGTGTGGCTATTGAGCTTCAAAAGGAAGGTTTCACTGAAATAGAATGTGGAGGGAAAGATAAGAAAAGTTACTGTTATATGAAAGTACCCGAAAGTGACAAAACTACACCTTCTACCCCTAAAGTTGACCCTCCCCCGCCATATCCCACGCAATAAGGAAGTAGCAAAGTGACCTAAAGCCGACTGATTACAGAGAAAACGAAACATAACTTCAGAAAGCAAGGACACACGGCATTCCTGTGAAACTTGCATCAGCCGACAAGACCCCCGCCCCCATCGTGCCTTTTTTCTACTAACTAATGTAATAATATAATTGGATAAGCTTTGCCGCATAATAGGTGTGGCATTGAATGATTGGCTAGTGTTAGCCTACTTTGATATAAATAGATTGTAATACAAAAACTCGGCAGTCTTGTCTTGACTACTTGTCTGAGGAAACTAATACGTGACTCTGTGTCATTATTGGGATCCAGGGTGCGCACCCAGACTCCAAGTTACATAATTTGGAGCCCACATCTGAGCAGTAGAGACCCTCGATTGAAGGGACCTTAACAGTCTCAGGCCTGAAAACCAGTCCTGTAGGCACTGGGCAAATATAGAGAACAGGGGAAATCTCTGCAAGTAGGTCCCTGCAATTAGTTAGGCATGGTACTCCCCAGTGTCCCCAGTTGGGTAGGTGTGATATTTGTGTATTTTGTATTTATAGTTGTGGATATGTTTTTCCAATAAATTAATTTGATAAACTCTCGTGTTCTGTCTGGCGATATTGATTCCTGGTATTAGTCCTGGTTTCCCATGACACCCAGGTCTAGAGTTATGACTGGGCCCTCCCACCGTGTCGGTGGTCTTGCGAGCCCCCCATTTCATACCTCATAAGCCCCCTGTATTTCCCCCGTCATGTAGTTCTCTCCCCTCTGTCTCTCTCCCTGACTCACCCCTCTCAGCTCTCTCTCCCCCATGTGTGAATTATTCCACTCTCACTCAATCCCCCCATCTCACTCATTCCTGCCCTCTCACACAATCCCTCACACAAAATATATACCAAAACCTCCCACCCTCAATCAAAAAACTTCCCACCCCCAAATATATACAATATATAACAAAAACACCCCACAAATATATACAAAGCCCAACCCCCCCAAATACATACAAAAAAATGCATACAACCCCCCACACCCCAAATACATGCACCCTCCTCCACCCCCAAATACATACCAATCTCCTCTCAAACCCCCAAATACATATAAAACAAAACCTCCACCCCCAAATACATATAAAAAAACCTACCCCACAAATACACATATAATAATAAATAAAAACACACCCCAAATACATATACATATATATATATATATATATATATATATATATATATATATATATATATATATATCAAATGTAAATATACTGTATGCTCATTTACATGTCAGATGCATAGCCAGAAAACCCACCCACAGACAGCTGTTTCAACATTAATGGGTCTCATCAGTGTGGGGTTGGTTAACTGGCTATGCAATGAAGCGAAAGGATGGGGTTTACCATACTGAGTTAAGTTATGGTGAGTAAAAAAAGTGACAAAAACCCTCCACAGCAAAGCATATAGCAAATGTAAATATACTGTATGCTCATTTGCATGTCTTAGGCAGGTCTGCAACCCCGCCTTTCACCATTATCACCCAGCACACAGCACTTCCACTGCAGCAAGGGACTCTGGGAAATGACATGCAAATGAGCACACAGTACAACTTTTTGCTTCAAAAACCATTTTATACATGGTTCCCTATAGGCTTAAGCTTGCTGCATGGTCACAGCTTTGAGCACAGCTTTGAGCACAGCCAGGGTTAAGATGCATAGCCAGAAAACCCACCCACAGATATATATATATATATATATATATATATATATATATAAAAATCCCTACCCCCCCAAATACATACAATAAAACCCCACCCCCAAATACATATACAAAAACACCCCCAAATACATCTAAATTCCCCCACCCCCTAAATACATATAACCCCCCACTCCCCAAATACATATAAAGAAACTCAATCCTAAATACATATATATTAAAAAAAAAACACCCCCCCATATACATATTTAAAAGAAACACCACCCCCAAATACATATCTCTCTCATGTCCCATCTTGCTTCCGACGCATGCTGACATTAGAGAGGTCCGGCGCACTCAGCGTCAGAAGCTCGTGTGGGACAGGCAGTGAGGGAGGCCCACAGCTGGGGGAGAGCCGGTCTCTGCTGCAATTAGAGAACTGGCAGTTGGACCTGGTCGGGCCCAACTTGCAGCGCTGACCCGAGCCCCCGCAGCCACTGGGCCCGGGACACTTGTCCAGGCTCTCCCCCCTGTGGGCGGCCTTGTTTGTAGCTGATCTGAGACTTGATAGGAACTCAGGAGAGGGATTTAAGGAGGAGGGTATATAAGGTACAGAGATAAGAAGTAGGTAAGGGGGCTCTGAGCACTGCTTGATGGTATCAGGCTGGAGGCAATGTGAGATGAAAAATACTTTATTATGGCATAAAAGCCCGATTAAAAAACATGAGAGACAATTCTCTGACGCGTTTCGTCTTGCGACTTTATCAAAGAGTGCTTTGTGGCAGCCAGAGAAGTACCTTAAATAGCCCTGTGTTCCCGTATGAGGATGGGAATCCCCACCCCCCTATGACGTAGTCCACACAGCTGATGCGGTATGTGTAATGGAAGCTGCGGCTCTCGCAGCGTAATGAGAGAGACTTAACTCACAAGCTGCTGGTGGATAATGACACCTCCTAAGGTCATACATGCTAGAGCCTAAATAATTAGCAAGAACACCGCTGGCAAAATAAACACTAAGGTTCAAATCCTGCACATACAGCTATTGGAGTGATATGATATCCAAAAAAGTGAAAAGCACAGTCCTAGCATTAAAAAGGGACCCCCTAGCTGCCACAGCAAACTGGCATATAGAGAACGAAAGAAAAACCAAACATATAGACACCTAAAAAATAAGAATAATTGAAGAGACAAATCTAAAAAAGAACTAATATAAAAATATAACTAAACCACAATAACTATACATTTGTGTGATAACATAGGAAAAAATAAATAAAAAACTAACTATGAACTAATCTTATAATTATATAAAGAATCAATATACACCTAATGTGTACTAAAAATAACATATATGAAAAGAAAAAACAGACTAAATATTAACAGAATCCCATGTCTATAAAACAGGAATGATGCATAGGAACTGATTAGTAAATATATCAACAATATTACATTAGCAGGTGATTAAAAACAGACATAACCATATAAGACATTGATATCAAGTTCGAAACTGCAAAAGCCAAAATATATGTAGTTTGTAATGTACTACTTATAGAATAAATTTAGCACAATAAGTATGTGTAATTTATCATAATGACCATATAACCCCCCCCAAAAAACAAATTCTTTAACTGGATGTATAGTACAAACAAAGAGAAAAATATGTATCTTTTGACTATTCATTTCCGCACTACAGATATCAGATATTGAATGTCACATTATACGCATAAATCACTGATATTGAAAAGATATTAATATACAAATAACAGAAAAATCCACACAATTAAATAAAATGGCAGATACAGAGATATGTTAAAGAGATATGTGTTAAATGGTCAAAATGTGAACACAAAGTACAAAACTTGTAACAATAAAGAATATAAGAATATACAATGTATTGAAACAAGTACAGAAGGCATTTACAGTACACAAACATATATCATAGCTAGGTCTGTCCTGTTGAGTAATGGTAGGAAGTAATAAATGTGGTTAAAATTGGATAGAAATCTACTTTGTAAATGTTACAATTATAGTTTTGATAAGGGGTAATAAAAAATATTGATATATTGTTACAAAAAAGTGATAAAGTAATGTTTCCCCTATCCAGGTCTACCAAGTTGGTAAAACAACTGAGGAATAGTAATACTGCTCAGTCGAGGTCTGCATAGGCTGGAGATGAGATCAAAAGTAAAAAATCAACATGCACCTCATCCAGGTCTGCCAAGTTGTTGAAACATTGTGATAAGGATATATTGGGTAAAAAAATAATGGTATGAGGAAGAGGACAATATATAGGTCTTGTATAATTTGCATTATAACAGTTGTATGTGAACAACAAATATTAGTAGAGGAACATATTTCAGGGTATTGGTAACCTAGGTCACACGGTAAAAGATACTAGATATAGTAATACAGACGAGACAACGCGTATTCTAAAACTTGCCTTAAACTAGCCAGGTACATGCTGGGTACATGCTGGGTACATGCTGGGTACATGCTGGGTACATGCTGGGTACATGCTGGGTACATGCTGACACATTTCAGTGACATTTCTGCAGAGGCTAATGGCCCTTCGGATTAACACAGCAGTGGTCCCTGGCAGTCCCATTCAGTTTGAATGGGAATGCCAGGGACCCCCGCTGTTAATCTGATGGGCCATTAGTCTCTGCAGAAATGTCACTGAAATGTGTCAGCATGTACCCAGCATGTACCCAGCATGTACCCAGCATGTACCCAGCATGTACCCAGCATGTACCCAGCATGTACCCAGCATGTACCTGGGTCTTGTTGGTGATTGCCACTGGTTTGTTTTAGAATAATCGTCGGCACTACAGTAGGTGTCTAGTAATGGCAGAGCAACTGAATAATAGCCTTGAAGGGTATATTATATTCAGTAAAGCATTTATACTGTTTGGTAATTCCACTCATTCTAAAATAGACACAGGATGGTGTTATGGGTGTCTCGCAGTGATTGATGTTCTTCAATGTACCAATATTGTCCTGAAAGCATAGACAAGAGTATGGTATCTGCAGTCCCATCAATTAGTTACCCATTGTGTATCAAGGGGTATGAGAATGGTAAGAGCTGAGAGAATCGAGTTATACCCTTAGTCTCAGCTTGATCTATGGACATGAGACATTTCTGTTGATTGGGTCAATATTGTATTGACCTGTATTTATTAACAAGTACAGATGTAGCAGATGGTATTACCAATTAACACCCCAAATAATGTGTTAAATAACACGTGTTATCTCCTTAACCATTGTTCAACAGCACTAATGTTAAATAATGCATTGCATTAACGGGTGCAAAAACATCTGTAACATTGACATCAAACATGAATTGAGAGACACAGGCAAAGCATTCTGCAATATTTCTTTCCGTGTAGGTATTTTTAATTGTTCTATTTTTTAAATCTTAACTAATAAAAAATACCTGAAAAAACTCTGGTGTGGGAATTCAGAGCAGCATTGTGATCACAGAAAGCAGCTTTCTGTCGAGGTTGTTGGCTTGGACTGAAAGACTGGCATGAATTTATTTATAAATCTACTGCAACCTATGGCAACCTGCTTTAAAATCATCATGCATCACTGGTGGCGGGTTTGACACCCTCATACATTGCCTCATATGGACACATTAAACATATTTTGGCACAGCATTTGATATAAACCAGGTAAACAAATTGCACTGATTGCTAAATGTTTGATCTATATACTGTACCAATCTACACGCATGCACACTGAACTCGTTTAATATCCCTTTGTCAACATACTTGAAATCAGTCATTTCATTTTCTTGACACTTTTTTTATCTTCATATATTTGCTTTCCTGTGTTATTTAATTGTAGTCCAGAAACCTTAGCCCATGACATCTGTCAGTGCTGCTATACGCAGTTCTGAAATTTGTATTGTAATCTCCTTCACTGTGACAGTGGCCTGGAATTCGTTGGTTTGCAATGCATTTGATATCTCTCTGGCAGGAAAAGGGTTATTACACAAGGCTAACTCATTACCATGGTGATTTCTTCGAGTGCCTAGTGAACAAGGTTTAAAGGTGGTGCATTTACTGGCTCCTGTAGGTAATATTTTGTTGGAAGGCAGTAGTTGAGTGTCAACCCTTCACCATCTCTCTAACCCTTCATAGCATAATTATATTTGCATTTAATATCAGAGTAAATAAGGAGACCCAAGAGAATGATGCAATCCAAGGACACTTAAAAAGGTAAAAAATAAATAATAATATAATTTTCTTCTTTTAATATATGCAGCCTTTGATTACCTGTATTGAAAGGAATGACCTAAACTGCAGATTGATTCATTCTCCCGTGATAGATCAGCAAAGGTCCTGTTCCCCAGGGTTCACTAAATGGCTGCCTGTTGATTTAAATCAATCCTTCAGTCAGAGCAATCCGGAAGATACAATGTGTTATTATACTACGAAAGTAACATGATCTATTGTTACAGTTTGCAGCTCAAACAGCTGGGAATATTGGCAACAAACTATCACAAACAGGAACGTGTTACAAAGATCTTGCACTGTTGGGGAGGTGGCTAAACCCTGCTATAGAAATCAAACGATGCTCAGTATATTAAAACTTATTAAAAATGGCATTACGAGTTGAATAAAAGAAATGGAGTAAGAATTATCTCATACTACATAGCTGATTTATTAAAAAAAAAAAAAAAAAAAAAAAAGCACATGTAGGATATTTCATAAACTGCTCCTTTAAATTAAAAAAAGACACAATGTATATTTCCAGGGTTAGTGAGAGTTGAGAAAGGTTTGGTACTTAATGGTTTATTGTAATAGTAATGCGTGTTAATGGAGTAAAGTACAGGCAGGCCTCGGTTATCCAACAGAATCCGTTCTGGAAGATGCGTTGGATAGTGGAACCGTTGTACAATGAATCCCATGTTAATCAGTGGCGGTGAGCATTGGATAACACATTCAGGTGTCGGATAACGCATTCCGGCGTCGAAAAACGGCCCATAGGGTGGCACTGTAAAGTGTTGGATATGCCCTTCGTTGTAAAGTGAAACGTTGGATAGCGAGGACTACCTGTACAATGGATGTCTCTGTCAATGTGCTTTCAAGGTCACGTACATCACATCTGCAGAAGGTTACTAAAATGTTGTACTTTCAGAATTCTGTTTTACATGTTATCTGCCTAATAACTCATCCAGTATCATGGTTCCTGACTGCTCTCAGAAATAAATGTGTACAGTTATAAGGTTATACGAACCACATACAGTTAAAGATCATTAATAGTGGACATTAGTTGGGTTTTACCTCTTTGCTGGTTCATCGCATCCGTCTGTGTCCATCAAGCATACCACATCCAACACCAAACTGATTAGTTTAAAATATATATTAAAGGCTATATATACACAGAGAACACCCGCACAGCTGAGCAATAAACCAATGTGAGGTGCTAACTAGGTAAGGACAAGAATGTATCAAGGAGAAAAAGAAACCTAGAACGCAAGCACTCTGTCACAACTGAATGTATAAAAATACTTTATTGTATCAATAAATAAAAAAAGGGGGTTTAAAATAAAATGTATGTCAAACAGTACGTGACTGTCATTTGTAACGTAACTACTGACACAAGTGGATATTTGGAAACCCAATGACAGATTTGTTGAGCTAGAAGGACGATTAAAAAGCAATATAGATAAGTTCACGGGGGACCTAAAAGAGCGCAAACACAAAAAATTCCAGAGAGACACAGAGGATTACCAAACAGGCAAGATCTACAGATATAAGTTTGCCTCTAAAGGTCGTAAACCACAATCTAAACCTAAATCTAATACTCAGGAGTCTTCCACAGAGTCGGAGGTATCCGAGAGTGAGGAGTAAAGACCTACCACCTCAGAAAGCAGCACATCCAGACCAAGAACTTCTATTGCCCATTAACTCCCTCAGGTCTCTTTTTTAGAACAGAGGCAACCCAAAGGGGGCCGGAAGGAAAAAGAAAAAGAAAAACAAGGAGAGGGAAAGGTATGGGCCCTAAGAAGCGGGAATTCGAATACCTCCAAAAAAAAAAAAAAAAAAAAAAATGAGGGGCTACCAGGGGTACTAGAATGTGAAGAGCTTCAGAACATAAACCTCTCGGATAAAATCCTTAATGAGAACCATATAAAAGTTCTGAAACGTGGTCTATCATTTTCACCATCAAACAATCTCAACACATTCGAATGGGTGAAAGATGTTAATTTGTTCGCCCGTAAACTCAAACTACACAAAATGTACAGATCTAGAGACAGAAGAAATGCAATCCGTGAGGGTGTCCCAATACCTGATACAAGGGAAATGGAAGCCCTTGAAGACCTCATAACCCTGTTGGCCGAGTCTGAAAGACCACCGGGTGAGGGGCCTTTTACTGACCTAAGACCTAAGTCCAAATTTTTGCCATATGGGGAACAATATGCCCATATAGACTTTTTTGTTAACCTGGTCACCAAAGACCTTTAATCCTTCCCATTAACCAAACAAATTGACAACCTGAGCATTGGTGAAAAAGCAGCCCTCAAAGAACTAGCAGAAGCCAAGGACATAGTCATTAAACCTTCTGACAAGGGTGGCAATTTGGTCATTCTAAGATCAAAGGACTATGAGAAGGAAAATATGAGAATTTTATCTGACCGGGCCTGTTACGAGATTCTGGAGACAGACCCAACACTGAAGTACAACAAGGAACTGACTAAAATTCTTAATAAAGGTCTGACCTCTAAACTCATATCTGAGAAAGAGTATAATTACATTCTGGTCCGCACACCCAAAATTGCTACTTTCTACAGCCTTCCAAAAGTGCATAAAAATAAAAAAACACCCCCAAGTAGACCTATAGTCTCAGGGATTGGCAATTTGACTGAGAAGGCTGGCTCATATGTAGATAAGATCTTGAGACCATTTGTCACCACCCTACCTTCATTTATCAAGGACACGAAAGATGTCCTCACAAAACTAGAGGGCATCTCAGGGGCACAGGACTGTATCCTGGTTACCCTCGATGTGGAGGGACTATATTCAAACATTAGGCATGACCAGGGAATACAGGCAGTAAATCGTTTTTTGAGCACATGCAGCCAACACCATCAAAATCATAACAGCTTCACGGTGGAATTATTGCAATTTGTACTACAAAGGAACTATTTTTGGTTCAACAAAACCATCTATCACCAGATACAGGGTACAGCTATGGGCACAAAATGTGCCCCGACTTATGCTACCTGTATCTGGGATGGTGGGAATCGACACTGGTGTTCTCAGAAGAACTGGAACACTTCACCACTTTTGTGGACATATGGCTGCGTTTCATTGATGATGTGCTGATAGATTGGCGGGGGTCTGAGGCTATGCTTAAACAATTCATAGAAATCCTCAACACCAACAACCTCAATCTACGCCTGACACTAGAATACAGTTCTAAAAAAATCTGCTTCCTGGATTTACGGATTTCAAAGGGCCAAAATGGTCTTTTAGACACAACAATTTATCGCAAAGAAATGGCCACCAACAGCATCCTATTGGCTAGCAGTTATCACCCTAGACCATTGATAAAGGGTATACCGGTTGGACAATTCCTATGATTGAGAAGAAACTGTAGCAATGATAGGGATTTTGAAGAAAAAGCCAGAGATATGAAAATCCGCTTTACAGCAAGGGGATATAGTCAGAAAATTATAAAAAGTGCATATAAAAGGGCTAAACACTAAGTCAGATCAGAACTTATTAAAGATAAAGTCATACAAAAAGAACAAAAAACAGTGAGATTTATAGGCACCCTCAACAAACAGTGGAAGGTAGCCAGGGAAATTCTACAAAAACACTGGCACATTCTGAGGGCAGACGAAGACATATGCGATTCCATACCTCCCTATCCAGCAATGGTCAGTAGAAGGGCCAAAAATCTAAGGGATCATTTGGTCCACAGCCACTACAATGTGGAAACACCCAGGGCTACCTGGCTACCACCCCGTGTGGATGGTTGCTTTCACTGTCAAAGATGTAAAGCTTGCCAATACATAACTGTATCCAAAACCTTCAGCAACCATGATAACACCAAACATTTCCAAATACACAAATTCATAAACTGTAACACCACAGAGGTAATTTACATGGGAACCTGCAAATGTGGAAAAAAATACATGGGAAAAACACGGCGTCTATTCAAGACACGGATTCTGGAGCAAGTGGGATCCATTCACAACAAATTGGATACCCCAGTTGCTAACCATGCAAACATTTGTCAAAAGGGAGACCTTAAGGCAATATCATTTACGGGAATAGACCATTTCTCTCCAGGAATCAGACGGGGAGACTGAATTGCTTAAAATTGAGTCTAGGTGGATATACACTCTGGGAACACTGAGTCCATCTGGACTCAATGAGGGTTTTGTTTTTAGCCCCTTTATCTAATTTATTGAAGTCATCTTCCAGTTTCCCATCCAGGTTCTAGATATACATTTATCCCGACAGTTACTCCATCAACCTCTAAGTAGGTCATAACAACATAATTTTTACACAATAAATAACGATACGGAAACCAATAATGTGCAATTCATTTATTTTCAATAAGGAAGTTAATTATCATCCTGGTCTAACCATTGAAAATAGGGTAAATGAACAAAGTTCAGTAATAGTGCTCTAATGACCGTGGTAGTTGTGCATATAATAATGCAATAAATTCTTGATTGGAGACTTGTAGTGGCTAGGTGCAGGTATATGAGTGAGCAATGGGGTATATATGGGTGAGCATATATGTCTGAACCTAAAATAAAGGTCCTTGTGAGTGTGGGTAATGGAGATATATGAGCCCCACCCCCTCACTGCCAATGTGGACTGGGTCTGACAGCTGCCTAATGACACCGATGAAATACCCCAAAGTACAAATAAAGTACCAACTCACGTGACCATGCCCTTGATGCCTTCCAAGATGCGTGCTTCTGCGAGTAGGTAGAGGATATGGTAGCCACAAATGCAGGTGATGCAGTGCACAGCAAAGGAACAGGATACACCGGAACAGCAGCAGTAAAATAAAAGTCCTTTATTGTAACTTCATGGTGCAGACAGGAATAGGTGCAGAAAAACCTCCTTCTCTTACGCTTTTCACGCCTGTGCGGCGCTTCGTCAGAGAGTATAGGTAGGTGTGTCATGTTCACCCTCTTATAGTGTTATCAATTAGCCAGATTTGAAAATCGCCGTGGAGATCGAAAACCGGAAGTGACGCAATATTCACATAAACCGGAAGTGACGTCGCGCAATGCGTGAGGCTGGAAAATTGACAATGGAGCGTAAGAGAAGGAGGTTTTTCTGCACCTATTCCTGTCTGCACCATGAAGTTACAATAAAGGACTTTTATTTTACTGCTGCTGTTCCGGTGTATCCTGTTCCTTTGCTGTGCACTGCATCACCTGCATTTGTGGCTACCATATCCTCTAACCATTGAAAATAGCTATACTTACCTTGATATACAGTGACTAACCATCACTAACATCAATAAATATTAAATTGAATATCACGCTTACTCCATGTTTTGTGGGCATTAGCAGCAAGAATGCCTTACATTTATATCTATTATTGTCTAGCCATAGTTACCCAGCCCCTTGAAAGTTTTGCCAAATGACATACACAGTTTGCAATTCACTAGGAGCTTTAGGGTCTGGCTATTGTAGTTGCTATCAATATTAGCCCTCCCATGGTGCACTGCTCTCAGTGAGATACACTATCTGTGCTGATTCAGCAACTAAGGGGTTAAGTTCACTTACAGACACACCTACAGTGACTATTTAAAGGTCTACCCAGACACAGGGACCTCCCCTTACTTGCCCTGAAGAAGCGTTCATACGTGAAACGCACACGTTGGCCACACTCTCTCATACACACGCGGGAAGCTTTTCATTGAAAATAGCACTCTGGCGATAGCTTTACTGCTACCTCTATCTCAGCTCCCTCCGTGTATCAGAATACAGTGATTCTGCGGGCTACACTTCATACCGCAGGATCCTCCTACTATATGGGGCTGTTTTCTCAAGCCCACTGTTTAGATACAGTAGGCATACCCTCGAGCATATCAGCGCTGATATATTAATGATACCACCACTACGGCTCACAGTCAATGTCCTTTCTGTGCATCTCCCTAATGTGTATACTGTATGTTGGTATACCTACGCGTATACTCCTGTATCCGGGTGTAGGGGTTCACGTGGGTAACGGACCCCAAGTTACCCGCCGCAAAGCATTCTGTTGAAATGGGAGGCCAGGTCTATCAGCTGTTAGGTACCGGCATTTGAATTTTTTCTTTGCTAAAACCTTTTTGCGCTCCATTTAAAACACTCAAAAAAGCCTGCTAGGTTACGCAGTGGTCGCACTTGACCAGCCACTGCACTGAGTTTTTAGTTTTCAACTGAGGCTAGCAACAATTATTTATTACTACTGAAGCGCCTTGTTCCATTAAGGGGGAGAGGGGTGTGCGTGGACCGCGGGTTCACATGTACCGCTATGCACAATACCTGCCTCTCCGTTGCAGAAACTAGCTGGGCTTCAGCTATTGTTTCATGAGGCTCCAGGGCAACAGCACCTCTAATCGCGAAGCCAATTCACCATGAACCTATTAAACTATTGCATTACAATGTTGATTGTGCTTCGCATATGATGCACTGTGTACCCCCTAATAAGGCTCTATTTAGTGCTTCACTTATGCTAATTTTGGATGTGAATCTCGTTATATATATACTGTACTTGTTTGTCACCCTCCTTGGGCAAGTGTTATGAGGGTTCCTACCATACAGTAGTATCCCCGATACAGGAGATTAGCTGTACACCATCCCTGGGGGACACACTATTATCCCCTGCATTAGCCTTAGCCAGAGTATATATCAGTACTTATCTGGCTATTATTGCTTGATGACTACACTGTGAGGGTTACCAAAGTCACCTCACTGTGCACACTATATCACCCTATAGGCCAGTGGGTGGTTGGGTAACTATTACACGGGTTTTTCTCGAATACTATTTGCATAACCCTAATACTTACCAAACAGTCAAGGAGGTTACCCACTGGTTCTGTACTGATCATATATATAGGTAGTCACATAGATTGGATCTATCTTCGCTACCCTTGCCACGGATCATTAACGCACCATTACATAGTTAATCACTACATGTTCTGATCCATCCCTACGGGGATAAGACTTTATCTACACAGTGGCCCCGTTACGGCCCCATTCCTATATTTATAGGCAGCTATACCATAGCAACAGATCCTGAACATCAATCAGGGATCTCCATATGTTAAATCAACCTAACTTACCAAAGTTACGTTACAAATGACAGTCACGTACTGTTTGACATAGATTTTATTTTAAACCCCCTTTTTTTATTTCTTGATACAATAAAGTATTTTAATACATTCACTATACACTCAGTTGTGACAGAGTGCTTGCATGCTAGGTTTCTTTTTCTCCTTGATACAAGATATATTAAAGATAATAATGTTCAAGAAACAATATTTCTTCAGCCTATTGTATTTATTGTTAATGATGTAATGTAAATACTGAAACATCAATTCTAAAGTAGGTGCCATATATGTGACTAATCATATAAATACCCGGTATATGAACTAACAATAACTGAGCAATTATTTTACCACTATGCAAACTGCTGAAATCTTGAGGATTTGTGCCTTCATGACCTTCTGTAGGAGGATGGAAGCGGAAGAACATATTGTGCTACAATGTACAGTATGTCTACTGCCTTGACAGAGGTGCCAGAAATAATCCCCAGTTCCTGACTATGCTGAATCTGTCCTTGAAGAGATACAATGTTATACAGGTAGCCCAGAGTGATAGACACATAACATTACTGTATTTTGTGTGATGGATAGCCCCTCTTCCACTATTACAGGCAAAAGGTACATTAATGCATTACAAAAATATAAAATACACACATGGTAAAGCTATCCATTTCTAGATCCTTGTTTACATACAATATTTTTAAAGCATCAAACAACACAATTGAGGCATCTAGGTACAATTTATTTCTAATGATTTTCATTTCAAATATTTTAATTGTGTTCAGGTTTTGCAGGCCATTGCTTTACAACTCCAAAGCTTACATCCTCCATTACCCATATTGAGGTTGTGGCCTGTGGCTACATATGGTATCCATTGTGGTGCATGTTAACTAAGTAATGCTCTGCTATAAGGCACGTTCCAGCCAATGCTCTTAATGGGCCATAAGTTGTTTCCAGCAGTGCAATAGCACCACTTATAGTATGAGGGCTATTGAAGACGGATTCTGCATTAACTGTCATTGAGTGGAATAGCAGTTAATGCTGGATTGGGTTGCAACACTTCTACCTCGCATCGACGCTTGATGAATCTACCTCTTTGTGTATTGGCAAACAGATTGTTATCATTCATATTTTGTATTATTAATAGAAATGTCATATGTCAGTGACCAAGCTTACAGCACGTACAAGCTGTAGGGAGCTCTATATCAAAGTCCCCCTTGCTGCAAATCAATAGCACCGGATTTAGCAAAGAAACTAAAACCTATTGTTTTTTTAAAATGATTATTTTGATTTAGTAAATATGGTGCTAGGTATGCTCTACTACCAGGAGACTGATCTATAGCCCTGCTTATACCATGCATAGTGGCCATTGTGGCACATTTTAAACTTTTGAGTGCCGGAGGGGCCACGGCTACTCACGGTCAAGTGACTGGTCATGTGATCGCCTACTCGCAGAATGGAAGGGGAGGAATTCTTCTCCTTACAGGTCACTTAGTGATAGATCATGTTCTGTGCTCTACAGGAGTACAGTTATTATGACGTAGATACAACATCACGGGCCCCTGGAGTGCCAGACTCCATGACAGAGTAGCCAAGTCTCAAGGACACACAAAGGGTTAAAGATAAAAAAATAAACAGTCGTGATAATATAATTAGGATTGGGCCTAGAGTACTAACCAGAGCTGTGAAAGGTCCCCCCACTCCGTAGTGTAAGACTGGGCCCCACACGAGTGAGATCCCATCCCACTTCTAGAGTGCCTTTTGTTCTTCAAAAACACCTGCTTTAAGTGTATAAGTATAAGCATATACAGACAATACAGTACGTTAAGAACATCGAAATTCTATAGACAAAGCTTTTGTGAACACTAATTATATGAACTCCCTGATACTGGAGTTGTAGAGACAGGCAGCCTTGAGCAGAATGTAAGGCTGAGGCCCCGGTGCTGCAGCCGCGGGTGCGTGCCGCTGAGATCTCCGGTCTGCGGTGAGCTACAGGGGGAAAGGCGGGGGAAGGGTGACTGCAGGCGTGGCCATGACATCACCCGGCAGGTTCGTCCTCATTGGCTCAACCACCGGGGGATGTGGCCAGCGCTCCGTCGCAAGTCGTGGAAACAGATTTTTCCTGTCTTCAGAGAAATCTGGTCGTGCAACACGGCGGCCAACCCTGGTAGTAAGCCTGGCCCCATTGAGGGGCGGCACGGTGGATGCTGCTAGCCTGAGAGGCAGGCGTGTATAGTAAAAGATGCATTTGAAACAAATAACCCCAGGTTCAAATCCCAATGCTGGTTGTATACTCTGGCAAGTTTCTATTTTACGGAGCACCAGGCACCACAAATTATACTATAGTCTCTGCAAGGCAAGCCCTTAAGTACACTACAGTGCTATGCTTTATTATTAGTTTATTTATTGGAGTATAGAACCTTGAAGTGTACGAGGAGAATTCTGTAATTAATGCAGTTTTTAATGAGAAGTTAGCCCAAGTGATTTAAGGATTGAAAAGGCAGAGGCTGCCGCAGAAGAAAATTGGGTGTTTTAAACCACAGTATTTTGAACAGATTGCAATTTCCTCTAAGCATCATTTTTTTATTATTAAATATCTGCATAAATAAATCCTGGTAAATACAGATGACTAAATACAGCATAGAAGTAAATAATTTCATTATTCTTTGACCATTTCTATAATTATATTATTGTAATAAAAGACATGAGAACAACATTGTAAAGAAAGAGAATAAACATAAATGAATGTATTGTGTGCTCAATTAACCACATCATGTGCACAACATTAAAATATGATATATATATATATATATATATATATATATATATATATATATATATCTATATATATATATACATACATACATACATACATACATACATACATACATACATATATATATATATATATATATATATATATATATATATATATATATATGAAACATATTTTAATGTCGTGAACATGATGTGGTTAATTGAGCACACAATACATTCATTTATTTTTATTCTCTTTCTTTACAATGTTATATAATGTTTATATATATATCAGAAAAGACAGATAATCAGCGCTAAAAAGCTGTACAAACAATAGTATTCCCAAAGCAGTAGGAAATATTGATCATTACTGTACAACAATGTCCACGACAGTTGTTAAAAGGATATAGGGTAGATGGCCCAAATAATTCCTGGGGTCTAAGCAGCTTCTGTGGAATAAAGCACGTTCCAGGGGATGTAAAAAACAAAAAGCAGAAGCGCATGCCCCATAGTGTATTACCGTTTAATACATGTATTAGGGTGAAGAAAACCTTACAGATGCGCACTCACACACAAAGGTGTTAATATCGCACAGTAGAAAAACCTGATAACAGGTGGGAATCTCTGCTGTGCTGCGGCTGCAGAAACACACTGGAGCCAGGATGAATCACCTCCCTGCGGCAGCCTCCGGTCTGGGCTCAATTGTGATGTTATTCAGTGTCCCAGGGGAGCAGGGGAAGTGCTCCAGTTCAGCAGCTGATGTGTACGCCACCGACACACAGCTGAGCAGGGGGTTCCCATGTTGTCTGTGATATGGGGGCGGGGCGAGACGCAGCACGTCAAATGATATCACTATTGGAACCACCAATCAGAACAGCTCTACGCGTTTCGTCACTGGCGAGCAACTTCCTCAGGATCATACATTCATCATTGTCCTAAGGGTCCTTATATATGCCTGAACACACCTGCTGATACTATCACTCACAGATATACACAATTATCAGTTAAATCCAAAAGGTGTATGACAAAAAACATTGCAATTACTTTAATTGACACAGAACAATAAAAAACTAAAATTCATTGCCGTTTTAAAAAATAACTAAAATATTATGTAGAGAGAGATTATATGAAAATCATTCTTCCTGGCAATGCACAGGTTATTAAGAATTTATATGAGTGTAGGGACCCTTGAGATTTGGTCTGCCGTGCAGTGGCTCAGGGGCTCACAACAATTTGGCCAAAATGTTAAACTAAAAGACCATTTTATTTAATAGATATCAATACATGTATATTTAGACACTATACAGTGTATAACGTTTCGCTGGATGTGCATTGAGCTCTGTCTGAGTTTCATGTTCGTCTCTGGTTTTAAATGTATATTGCCATGCTCAGTAGCACTCCTCTGTGACACTTATACGCTTATATATATGTTGTGGCTATTTTGGGGGTTCAATATGAGCTTGTGGGTGATCTACTGTTGCAGCCAATTTTATTCTAAAACATCGCCGCTTTTTTCCTGGCTTTTTTCTTGAATGCGACGCACTTCACCGGGAGCATGCCGCATTCATGTTGCGTTCTCAGCCACGGTTGACGCACGGTTGATGCTTTTATTGAGAATGGTTCGGATTTAATAGGTTGCAATTCTTCGCTTGTCCACCAGATGGCAGATATTCATGAATTGTAATGCGCATGCGCTTCAGTAATGTGTCGACTTGCAGGTGTTTAGTTTAAAAAAGATACCACAGTGTGCTATTGTAAATTGGCCTTGAGACTGAAGGAAGAGGTTACAATAATGTATCAATTTAGGCTTTTCATATTAAAGACAAAGACCAGTTTCTGTTATTCTCCAGAGACCCGCCGCCATGAGTGTTCAAGTGCAGCTCGTTTTCCAAAAACCAGACAGAACTTACGCCGCGATTAAAGCAACGGATGATAAGATGGCAACAGTTGTTCAAATTTATCAGTATTTTATTGAAAACTATGACTTTTACAAATTTTCGCCTGCTCCTCATGTGTGGAAGCGTGCAATAAGGAAAAGGTTATGTAGCGATCCATGTTGCTCCAGAATTTATTGGAGGGTATTGCTGTGTATCACCGGCTTTTTCCTGTATCTATGATCATGCAGACGGCAAAAGGCGAAAGGTTGTGTTAAAACCAACTAAGAAACGACAGTCGCTTGCAAGCAATGCACCAGCACCAGCACTGTCTTCCAATAACGGTCCCACCATCAGTGACAACCCTTGCTGTCTGTCCAGCAAGCCTGAGTCGTATTTTGCGTGCAGTTTCGATCAAGCTTGCATGTACCTAAGCGATTTCCAGCCTCATCAGCTGACTACAGGTGTAGTAGTCCCGCTGCCAACTATCAACGTGTATGATCAAGAATACTGGACTGGGAGTGGCCCAGCGCCAGCGCCATCTGAATGGAAAATTCTATGATGAGTATTGTTGCCGTATTATTTTCTGTGTTTTTTTTATTTTGACAATATTAATATCGGTGCGATTCGATTCAAAAGTCAAGCGATTCTCCTGTAAGCAATATCATTTGCTGAGCGGCTTCAACAGTACTGCAGATACTGAACAATTGGTGGAACACTAGGCGCATGCGCATTGGAACCTTCTTGAAACGCATATGCGTGTCATCACATCGACGTTAGGCGCATGCGCATTGGAACAGGAGACGCCCCCCCGAGAAAATTATTGGTGGGACTGGCTGGGAACTTCTTTAGGGGACTGACCATTACAGTAAAACTTTTCTTTTTGTTTTTCCTCAGAAAAGAAAACGGCTAATGGAGGGATTTCGATGGATAATATCGCTTTGTGTAACAATGCCAGCACATTGCTGAATCGGATTTAAAAAAACACGTACCGGAGTCTACAGTTTAGTGGCCGTTGTTATTGATTAGGATAGAATACTGTACCTGAAACAGTATGCTGATGTTTTCCGGCCGTACAGTATACTGTACAATACTTTTTTATATACAGTACAGTATACTGTGTAATAAACCCGAAAAAATAAAAACTATGCATTTATTCTACATGTATCACATACATTGTGTCTTCTACAGTATACAGTCATACAGTACAGTACAATTTGTGTCTTCTATTTTTTTTTAATACTCTTATACTGAGCATGCCTACAGTATACAGTGCGGTATGCCTCGACATTCTAGAAACACTATTTTGTTACAGTAGCAAAGGAGCAAATGGAACAATGCAATTTCCAGCCTCATCAGCTGACTACAGGTGGACTAGTCCCGCTACAAACTATCGACGTTGATGATCAAGAACGCTGGACTGGCAGTGGACCGGCGCCGGCGCTAGCTGAATGGGAAATTCTATGGTGAGTATTGTTGCCGTATTATTCTCTGTGTTTTTTTATTTTGACAATACAGTATCAATATCGGTGCGATTCAAAAGTAAAGCGATTCTCCTGTAAGCAATATCATTGGCTGAGCGGCTTCTACAGTACTGTACTGCAGATACTGAACAATTGGTGGAACGCTAGGCGCATGCGCATTGGAACCTTTTTGAAATGCATACGGTATGCGTGTCATTACATCGACGGTAGGCGCATGCGCATGTGAACAGGAGCCGCCCCCCCCCGAGAAAATTATTGGTGGGACTGGCTGGGAACTTCTTTAGACCATTACAGTAAAACTTTTCTTTTTGTTTTTCCTCAGAAAAGAAAACGGCTAATGGAGGGATTTCTATGGATAATATCGCTTTGTGTAACAATGCCAGCACATTGCTGAATCGGATTTAAAAAACCACGTACTGGAGTCTACAGTTTAGTGGCCGTTGTTATTGATTAGGATAGAATACCTGAAACAGTATGCTGATCTTTTCCGACCGTACAGTATATAATACTTTTTTATATACAATATACTGTGTAATAAACCCGAAAAAATAAAAAGTATGCATTTATTCTACATGTATTACAGTACATACAGTATGTGTCTTCTATACAGTACCAGTACATACTGTACAGTACAGTACAGTACAGTACCTGTATGTGTCTTCTATTTTTTTTAATACTCTTGTGATGTGCAGTACTGAGCATGCCTACAGTATACAGTACAGTATGCCTGGATAGTAGTGTACATTCTAGAAACACTGTATTTTGTAACAGTATCCAAGGAGCCAATGGAACAATTTAAAACAAATCAACATGTTCTTTTATTGGTGGAGTAAGTACAAAAACATTTATTTACAAATACTGTACAATGTAAAAACATTAAGTGCACAGCAATTCAAAACAGGAACATGTGTATTGTTTACTGCTAGTTAAAACATTTATTTACAGTCAGTCAGTATGGTTTACAGTCACATGTTATAAAAAAAATTCTTTATTCATAAAATATACAAAACGCAACATCTCCTTTATTAAAGTAGAGCAAGTCAAAACATTTACAGTAGGATGGTGTGCAGAACAGTCAGTCAGGCCTGCACAACTCCAGTCCTCGAGGGCTGCAAACAGGCCCGGATTTCAGGGTAACCTTTGAGAAACGGGCCTGTTTGCGGGCCTTGGGGACTGGAACTGTGCAGGTCATGTGTGTGTGTACAGCAAGTTAAAACATTTCTGTATAAATACAAGTTAAAAAACACACAACAACATCTCCTTTATTTAAAAACAGCAGGTCAAAACATGTACAGTAAAGTTCAGCACAACAGTATGGTCTTACCTGTGATTTAAAAAAATTCTTTATTCATAAAATATACAAAACGGAACATCTCCTTTACACAAGAATGGCAAGTCAAAACATTTGCAGTGGGATGGTGTGCAGAACAGTCAGTCAGGCCTGCACCACTACAGTCCTCGAGGGCAGCAAACAGGCCCGGTTTTCAGGACAACCTTGAAAACCGGGCCTGTTTGCATCCCTCGGGGACTGGAACAAAACATTTACCAAACATTTTAAACTGTTCAACACTCACTCAAATGCGTACCCCACCAGATTGTCCTTCCATGGCCGATGCCTTGCATGGCGCAAAACGCCATTAATGTAGTCTCGAACGCCTTTCATTACAAGATCTGTAATTGTATTGTGAAAAGCGTAAATAAAAAACACAGTCTGAGGTTATTTTGAAACAGAATAACACGTGAATTTATTCAAGTCAAGTGCACAACGGAGACAGCTTCAAAACAAAAGCTCTCTAAAAAATAAACATGGTATGCCATATATTTATACCCTAAATCCTAAAGCTCCAACCCTTTATGGGGGGGCTTGCACGTCACTAAACATTACCTCATTTTGTAATACATAACAATACTAAAGCTGATGTCATTTTGTAATACATAATAATATTGTATAACTGCCTGTCAGCTAGAAACCATTCTGGGGTTATATGGGATGTGCCTATCCTACCACCTGGCATTTGTGTGAGAACTAGTTTCACTGCGAGAATTTAAGTTTATCTCATGGGTTCTCATAACTTTTAGCCTGTTTACTCTTTTAATTTGAAGCTGATTGGATGAGGAAGAGTCAATAAATTTAGCTAGGAGCGAAAAAATTCCATTCCTGTTTCACACATTTGTTTATACAGAAATGTAACACAGAAATTAAGACTCACAGAGACAAGACAAGATGGCTGATTGAAATATTCACACAAAATGGCTTCATCCTAAATGCTGTTATGTTGTTATGCCAGACCCCCTAATGTCTCAACTTCGTCATTCCCTCCTCTGATTCTTTAAAACATTGTTTTTTGAGAATTATTGATATGATTTGAGTCCAGAAACACGTTGGGAGGCACAAGGGTGCTCCATCATTTCATAATGCTGCTTGAGGGTGTAGGACAGTGCACGAGGGTGCCTGCCAAACGTAGTCATAGTCTCGTAGTATGGCGCTATAGCCAAATTCTTTTCCAGAGTTAGAACATTGTACTTGGCATCTTCTGTCTTCAAGGGACTGCTGTAAATTGGTTCTGCAAACAATGGCATTATGTCTGCAGAGGGGGTAGCAAATTTGTGGATCATGCCTTTGACAAACGTAACACAAACATAGATGACAACGAGTATCACAATCATACACATTCAAAAATTTCGCTCCTAGTGATCCTACCAATCCAGTCAGCCCCAAAGGGTCCCAGTCTGTGTCACCTTCCTTCCTAAGTCTTTCTTGAATTTCTCCTATCTTATCTAACTCATGTTGTACCTTGCCACTCTGATCTTGGATGAAAACACAACATTGTTCTTTAATTAGGGCACATACACCTCCTTTTGATGCTAAAATGTAATCTAAAGCCATTCTGTTTTGTAAGGCCATAAGCTTTAATGACGAAATTAAAAACTGCAAAATTAAGGCCACATCCTTCCTGTAAATTGTTATCTGACTGGACATACATTTTTACACAGGTTTCATTGTTTGGTGGAGACACTTGACCCATAAATTGATTCTTGTTTCTAGTGTGTGATACACCCTTTAAAGAGGTTCCCTTAAAAAATTGGAAAAATACAGAAATTATACACATAATACTAAAAACTTTATTTTATGCAAGCAACCTTTCTTTGGGTATGCAGTTGCTAGATAAAGGATATGGCATCTATCTCTATCATCATATATTTTTAGCTATTACTGAGAATTGAAAGGTTTTGGTATCTGTGGAAGCGAAATGCATGATCCTCACTCCTGCACGCATTGTATACATCATTCACTCAGAATATCAGAACAGACAATGTCTGCGATGGTCAACATGGCTGACTTATGATCCTTTCCTTGTGGCTGACACACCCCCTGGGTGACCCCCTCCTCTCGGTGGAGGTGCAACACACTTCTGGATCAAAGTTTTGCTGCATATGACACATACATAGAGAGTGATGAATACTGCCAAAACACATACAAGAGCTTTCACAAGCCACACTTCCAGGAAACCAATCCTCCCATCAAGGCTCAATTGTACATACACCTTAAATTTCTAACTTAAACACACTCTAAAGAATAAAAATATTGAGTCTCTGAAAAATGAAATGTTCTGATAGAAATCAGAAATATTGAGTCTCTGAAAAAATAGAAAAAATGAAATGTTCCTGATAAGATCAGGCCTCTGCCTGGTATCTTATTTTCTTCGTTGGTTAACGGTCAAAGTTTGTCTCGTCAAAACGTTAACTTGATGCGGCTGTGCTTTAGGTGCCTTTGGTCTTTGGTGGAGCTGGAATGAGCTTTACTGTACTTTGGGTCCAGGGAAAGAACTCTGCCACTTTAATTGCTGTATTGGTGGTTAGTACGGGCCCTTTCATCTGGGATGAGGAGCATGCTTGTTTAGGAACTACTTGACCTTTAACTCCGTCTCGTGTAGGTGCACTTTTATCATACCTTATGCCTAGAGAGACTCAAAAAATGTATTAGTGGTATACAATACTTATTAATTGTTTTATTACCAATAGATGGTCCTTAATTTGTTCCTTTGAACTACTCATAGTCATAAGTCATCCCATACTGTCGCGGCCGAGTTTATTCGAGCATTTGCCCGGTCTCGGCCGCGACAGTAACCGGGCGCGCGCCGGGGTGTCCCGAACGCGCGCCGAAGCCTCGGAGGAGCGGCCCTCCGATCGGGGCTTCTCCCTCGCCTCTCCGGGTCCGCCGGGCCCCCCGGAACCCCCCACCGCCGTCCCATAGATCACGGCACACCAGGGCTCCCTCGGGGAGCCCTGGGCATGCGCGCAGAGGGCGCAGGCACCCGATGAAGCATGACCGCGCATCGGTGATGCGCGGCACGCCGAGGGAGTGGGGCTAGCAAGCCGGGGCATCCCCCGGCTTGCGGAACTAGCCCTGCTCCAATAAATCGTGTCGGTAGTGTAAGTGTCCCATAGGGAGATAATTTATACCTAGGAACAAATTCTTGAATCAATTTGTTTACTACTGTCTTAACATCTGCATATAGACAGAGGTATCTCCTATTAATGCTCCTCATATTTAAAACTAAGCAGCTAATGTGGACTTGACTGTACTACAATCTAAGTTCCTAAGGCTTTGGGCCTCAGCCATTGTCAAACCAATTGCTTCCATAATCAACTCTATCCTGTCTACAGGCCATACCCCTAAGACCTGGAAAACTACCAGAGCTGTCCCAATCTTCAAAAGTGGGGACAAAAACACTGTCTCAAACTACAGACCAATATCTCTTCTCCCAATACACACTTGCTCTCATTCATGCCTCACTATCATCTCCTCCGATGCAAATGGTATCAACCTTTTCATAAAATACTAACTAACCTTAAAACTTGCCCCACAAATTAAACATCCCAATAGCTTGCACTCATGGCTATTATTTCACACACAGTCACTCCTACCACACCCATTGTGGCCAAGCACTGCTATCTACAGCACTTATTCCCTCACCTACTACCTCTGTAAATTCCCCTCAAACCTTAGATTGTAAGCTCTTAAGGGCAGGGATTTCCTTTCCTATTGGCTGATTTTGCTGCACTTACTATTCTATTATAATTCCCTCTACGGTATTCTTTGTGAAGTGCTGAGAACATTTTTGACGCTATATATATATATATAAAGTCATACACTGCAATACACTACTATCCAAAGTCATGGACAAAAATGTGTTCACTCCCAATTAAACAATTACTATACTAAGACAAATGCCCCATGCCAATTCCAGTCAGGCCTCCACCCCAAACACTCCATTGTAACTATTCTGCAAAAATGTGAAATGCCTTGCATATACTATATACCCTGCTCACTTATGTAACTGTATTTTCCACTATATATCACCTGTCCTTTAACTCTATACCTAGAACATATCCAAAAACGAGAGGTGACTCCCAATGCACCACTTTGGCAAAACATTCTACAAATATTTTAACAATAACTACTGCTTATAATAAAATTGTACACCTATGGAAAAAATAAATGGTAAGAAGTTATAAAATACATCACATATTCATATAATAGTCAAATGCTTTTGTATAGGACTTCACACTAAATTTCTTGTAATATAATCTCTTTGCACAGTGCCGAACACACTGACAGCGTTATTTTTTAAAAGACACTCAGAGAAAAATTTCAGAGCTTGTTTATCTTGGGCAGTTTGCCAGCCCGGGCGTTTCGCCAAAAAAAGACCTTGAGGTGCAGAACAGATAACAAAACAGTTTCTCCGTCTTCTAAATATTAATTACTGGATTGAAACTTCAGCTCAAAGTTAAAAAAGGAGCTCTCTCCACAGCAATAAAACCGAAAAAATGTATGGCCTCTCAAAAATAAAAATATGGCCTCTCAAAAATAAAAAATATGACCTTTCAAAAATAAAAATATGGCCTCTCAAAAAATAAAAAATATGACCTTTGAACTAAACTGAGGTTAGCTCAACTTATGAACACACCCTATATAATTTAAACAATACGTGCAAGCTTAAAATCTCTCCAACATATCCTAATCCTATAGAAATGCAATTGACATGTTTTTACTGGTTTACACACAATACAGAAACCACAATACAGACACACAAAGAACATAGACACAAACTTCTCTCCTACACAGCGAATCAGCTTCTCATATAAATAACCTGCTTTTATTCTCTTTCTAGTTGCCATTAGAACAGAAGGAAAAAGAATATTTTCTGGTTCAAAAGACCTATTCGTGTGGCCAGTACGAACAAACCTTTTAAATTCCATTCTTTTTCTTCTACTCTCTCTCTTAGGGCTGCTCTGCAATTACTGGCAACATGTCCTACCTTTTTACACTTATAACACTTTATGTCCCTTCCAAACAATATACACACAGTCTCTAATTTTATCCCAATTTCTGCATATAAACCTGTCATAAAAATAACCCTCAATATCTACTTCCTCAACAACACATATGCCTTAATTATCTATCGGCAAATTCACTTGCTATTTCTTTCCTATTCACTTTCTTTTTCACTTGTTATTATATTAACTTCTGTCCTGGCAATGGTAAAAATTAATGCAGCGGGACCCTTCTGTACCTCAACATAATTCTTTTGACCCATATTAACGTAAGGTATGTTTCCCTGTGGGATTCAAAAACACACGAGACGGCGCTCCCTGAGCTTATCAATCCCACAGAAAAAGACCCCTCTTTCATTTAAACATCTGCGCAATTAGTTGATAATAGTACAAACAGTGCCATTCACTGGCCAACAAAATATATTTATATTGTCTCTTTTCGTTCTCTGTATTCATTCTTTATTATCTTTGTCTGCAGACACACAATCCTGTGAGAATTTTTGGTTTCCCATTATTCCCTGTTACAGAAATCAAATTTAATTGACCTGTACAATACTTCTTTGGTTACAGAAATCAAATTTAATTGACCTGTACAATTTAGCGTTACAATAATCAACGCAAGCTGATTACGTACAATTCTTTTGGCATGTTATTGTTCTGAATAGTGTAAATATGCAAGTAAGGACCTGTCACAAGACTGTTCCCCAATCACATTTTCTCACCATAACTATACCAAAGAAAAACTTGAATCACTTCAGCGGGTCCAACCCAGTCCTGATAAACCTTATACTTTTATAACATGGATACAGATAAGACTTTCTAACCAGATCTCCATGAATAACTCACTTGGTATGTTAATGACAAGACAGAGCAAATGTACAATCAGGGACCCGTCCTGCTCAGACAACAAAAATATTTATCACAACCCAGGACGGTCTGAAAACAATCCCTTTAAGCACAAAAACACTCACCTTCATCACCAAAACACCAAAACTTTTAACGGGACTCTCACCTTAGCCCCTAACAACTCTTAACAACTCTTACACTTTAAAATGAATACAGGAACAGAGAATAATAAATTCACGTGAAACTGCTAGGGATTCTTACTCGTCACATCAGATAAGACACAGTTCAAAAATCAGCTCCACGCACCACTCAAAACAATTTAATCAGGCTGTTTGTCTAAAAAATGCAGGTAGCCTTACCTTGATTCATATGAGCGCTCAGGTTTGAGTGATGGAGGAGTGATTCATCCGGGTGCTCGATTCCGATGATATTGAGTCCCTATTTCGGAATGCGCCATCTGTGAAAAGCGTAAATAAAAAACACAGTCTGAGGTTATTTTGAAACAGAATAACACGTGAATTTATTCAAGTCAAGTGCACAACGGAGACAGCTTCAAAACAAAAGCTCTCTAAAAAATAAACATGGTATGCCATATATTTATACCCTAAATCCTAAAGCTCCACCCCTTTATGGGGGGGCTTGCACGTCACTAAACATTACCTCATTTTGTAATACATAACAATACTAAAGCTGATGTCATTTTGTAATACATACAGTAATAATATTGTATAACTGCCTGTCAGCTAGAAACCATTCTGGGGTTAAATGGGATGTGCCTATCCTACCACCTGGCATTTGTGTGAGAACTAGTTTCACTGCGAGAATCTAAGTTTATCTCATGGGTTCTCATAACTTTTAGCCTGTTTACTCTTTTAATTTGAAGCTGATTGGATGAGGAAGAGTCAATAAATTTAGCTAGGAGCGAAAAAAATTCCATTCCTGTTTCACACATTTGTTTATACAGAAATGTAACACAGAAATTAAGACTCACAGAGACAAGACAAGATGGCTGATTGAAATATTCACACAAAATGGCTTCATCCTAAATGCTGTTATGTTGTTATGCCAGACCCCCTAATGTCTCAACTTCGTCAGTATAAAAGCGCAGCAATTCCTCCAGAATGGTCTTTCTTAAATTGTCAGGAAGCGCCTTTTGTACGCGATTTCCTTCGTAGTTCACTTTGAAGGCCCATTCGCAGTACAACAAGTAGGGCACATGGTGCATACTTGCTCATATACCAGCAGGGAGTGTGTGAGTTTGTTACCATTCCCCTCTGTGTTGTTTGTCTTCATGAGTAAATGTTAATACACTATACCCTCTGCATTTGTGTTCTTGTCTTCATATGAGGTCAACTAGGAGTTCGCAGACCTGAGGATTTCACTATATGGAGCAACAGTATTTTGTGTATTTCAGTGCTATTTATCACTGGATTTATTTGCACATTTAACTGTGCACTTTTTGTCACTTTGCGCCACGAGCACTTTTTGGTTTAGGTCATTTCTAAGGTGACTTCACTCATTCCGGTGTCTCAACATTTTTCATCATGTAGTCTGAGCAATATTGATACATTTCATTTATAGTATTGAACATGTACCACCCTCGGTTAAGGGGGGGGGAATAGGACCAATGCTTTAGGCCAGCGAGTGCTATTCTGGAATTCATATTTAATTCAAAGAATATGATATGTGTAGCTATTTCAGTATGGTATTTAGCCTTTTGGCTATCTGCAACATCATCATTATTACTTAGTTTTCTTAATATACTGGTCATCGATAATTTTGAAATTATATTATGAATACATATTTATCTTTTTGTTACTTTTTCTGCATTTACTGTATATACATTTTTATTGGATTAGTTATGTAAACCTAACTGTTTACATTCAACTCCTATTGTTCTTTTTGAGCAAAAGCTATACCCACACCCATCTTCATGTATAACTGGCTTATGCAAATGTAATAATCACCACAACCACATATATATATGTAGCCCCGGTCTCTTTTTGGTCCCAGAGACCCCCCTCCTTGTGTGCCAAGCGGTCGCGGGTGCCGCCGGAGGCAGCGACGAACCCGCCAGCTCAGCGAGAAGGTGGGGGCTGGAGCAGGGAGTGCTCCGAGTTCTCGGAGCCTCGGCGGCGTGCCCTGATAGTGGGGGCGCCATGACAGGTTGCGCGAGCGTGCGCATTTGTCGCGCATGTGCAGTATGGTGCAGGGTTGCAGCGGCCATTAGGGACTCGCGCATGCGCAGGAGAATCGCGCACACGGCCCCAAGGCAAAGACAGCCTCCACGGGACTACAGTTCCCATGAGGCTTAGGGTCAAGCACCCCAGGTGTCCCCAAGTGGCCAATGAGAGCCCAGATTCCCTAGAGCAGGGATTGATACATTTCGCGGGCTTAGGGCAACGTCAGTTGGAGCTGGGAGCAGGAAGGGGGAGGCAGGGTGTAGGGAGCAAGTGGCTCCTACACCAGGTAAGGTTATCCCCAGATCCCAGGCAGGCCCCAATCCCCATTAGGGTAGTGGGTAGGTACTGAGGGATGGCCCCTAAGGTAGGGACCCTGCCATTAGGTGTAGGTGTGGAATCTTGTCAGTGACACAGCTGTCAGTGCTGTGTGTGCTGACAAGGGGACACAGGGTTGAGTGCAGTGCGGTTGCTGCACAGTGTGAGTGCAGTGGGTTGCTGCAGGTATTAGGTGGAGTACAGTGGGTTGCTGCAGGTATTAGGGAGAAGCTAGTGAGAGGGGATCCGGGAGGTGAAGGAAGAGGTGGTGTGGGTGCAGGGGGTCAGGGACCCGCCTGCCTAGTACAGTTATTCCCCACAGGCCCTAGGAGTATTCCCTGAAGTCACCGGAGGTTGCTGTACTGCAGGTACGCCCTCTAGTGGTAGAGAACATCACCCCTTACTGAGTACCAGTTAGGGACAAAGCACAGAGTTGCGGCGGTTGCAGTCATCTGGGACCAGACGGCTGGACATATGATATCTGGAGGCCACGTGTCGGATCGACAGACCCTTTGCGAAGTTGTTACCGGTCACCGCCGTGACCGGAAGGTATTATTACATCAAGTGCACCAACAACAGGCGCTGATCCCGCTTTAGGCCTAACTCTTTGGGGACACTGGCGTAGTGGCCAAAGGACTGAGCCTATACAAACATAGTATCATACATGGACACGGTGTGTGGGGCACGCGGTGAGGGGACAGAGACGTTACTCCTAATGAGAGTGGCCGAGCCACTAAGGTTATATTGCGTTATAGTGTAAGGTATATGTTATGGGTTATTGCCACGTTTAATATGATAAAGTGATAAGGTACTGTTGCGTTATAGTAAAACTGGTTGCATTCATATGTGTGTTGTTGTATTTCTTGCCCAGGGCAATCTCACATCACGGGGATCCTGGGTAAGTGGAGGCGCTGCGCTATAAGTGTTAATCCAGGCTCCCAGCTAGCGGAGGCTCAGATCTCCTGGAGCCACAGGTTGTGTACAGTGACCAGTAGTCTCTTTGGGAGCGTCAGAAAAAGGGCTACATTTGGAGGCGCTGCTGAGATCTCAGACCTGGGGTGCCCTGTAATTGTTTTTCTCAATTGTGCTCTATTTTTGTTTCACCATGTGGGTGCTCTCAAGGCAGGAGGTCTACGCATGGGCCTTGAAGGTTAACGCGACTCCTAACCGCGTGGTTGCCATGGGGGCAGTCCCTGCTGGCATGTCTTTGCTAGACGTCCAGGGGCAGGTGCCGAAACTCCCTGGGCTAGCTTGTATGTGGGTCAGAGGGCAAAAGTATGATGTCACCTTGCAATGGAGTACTGTACTGCTATATGTAGGCCAGGCCATAAGCGAGGAAGATGGTCCCCAATTCTTGTATCTGCCCGGGGGTCCGACCGATGGGTGCCCCTTTATTTACCCTGACTTGGCAGTTTCTGCATGCACCGAGAGCCCTAGTGAAATTAACAGTGAGTCCCACCTAAAATGGCGGCTCCCGCCAAATCAAAATGGCCCATGTGTGGTTGACTGCCAGCCTGCACAGAAGAATGTTGCAAGCCTCTGTCCAGGACTGGTGGGAAAACCTGAGTCCCGCCCCCACACTGTGAGTGACTCAGTGCAGAGCCAGCAACACTCCTTGAAAGACTGTGCTGCCCCTCCTCTAGAGTCCACCAGGGGGAGGGAGTGACTCGAGCAGCAATCAGCGATTTCTGTTCCCCTAAGGAAAGTACGGGATGCAGAGAAACACACCCTTGGCTGTATAGAGTCATACAGGCCCCACATTTAGGCTCGACAATGGTAGTATGCCTGTGTGTGTTAGAAGAATATAATGTGTCTGGTGGCTGTGCAGCGGGCTTATCTACGTTACCAGTAGTGCTCACGACGACAGAGGTAGATAGGGAAGGATGCCTGCACTGCTGCCTGATCGGTTGTGATTGCCTCGCCGGTGAGTTGACCCGAGGGCCAAAGTGTCCCGACTGTGAGGTGCAGTTCCTGAAACTCAGACTGCCGCAGCCTACAGAACCGCCAGATGAAGAGGAGGAGGTCACTGTTGCAGAGACGGATTATTTTTCCTCAGAGAATGAAGTAGACTGCAAGGGGTTACACCCTAACATGTAAGTGCCCCGGAAATTGCCAGGAATAATTATCCTCACGCTAATGTGTCCCTGCCTTCAGGAAGCCTATGACAAGGGAGTCGACATGTCCCAGTTCCCGCTAGGCTTCAAGACAACCAAGGTGGACGGAGAAATGTGTATACTGTGTTTTAGTAGTACCTGTGACTGTTCTAGAAGCACACTGGCGTGGGAGCCCGAATGTGACTGTTGCGGTGCATGTTTCTCGAAGCCTGTGGAACCCATGGAGCAAGAGGCGCCTGATGACTCTACCCCGGTGGTCAATGCCGCTGCTAGTCCACCTACCTCAGCTATGGAGGTTGTGGAGGGCCCGTGTACCCAAATGGACACTCCCACTTCGGTTCTAGAGCCGGAACCAGCAGAGAAAGGTACATTGACCAAAATGGACAGCTGCAACGCTGTGGCCGCACTGAGTCAGTGTGCTATACCAGATGTTCCAGGGGGTCCGTGCACCCCGGTTCTAGACGCAGTTACACCCTCAGAACCGCAGATTCCGGAATCACAGGGTAAGGTGTCTATACCCCCATCCTCTTTTGGTGATTCCAGCGACCAGCCACTCGTTGTGATTCGCCTGCCGGCGGACCACTCCTGCAAAGTCACCGAGCCAACTTTCTCGGTGGATACAGAGCCTGGTTGTGGGTCCGTGTGCCCTAGATGAGGTGTATCCAGATGCTGCCGCTTGCTCTGCTGTGGGCCCGTGTGCCCTACTGTGGCCAGTCCGGTCTTCTACGATGATACCTGTGGTCCCAGGCTTGGGATCAGTACCTGCCAATGATGACAGGGGTGAGTTGACTGCCCCAGGGGGTTCGGGTGTGAGCTCCCCGGTGATCGTGGAGCCTGGTGGCTCCAAAGGTAGGGTCACCCGGGCGATGGGCTCACCTCGTCATCGCATCCTGGTGGAGGTGTCTCCCCTAGAAGATCTCTGCAGACCAGGGAGCAGAGTTGACCTCATCAAGGTATCCAGTACAGCGGCCATGAGCGATGCTTACTCCTACACGAGGAACCTCCCAGCTTTCTCTTCTCAAGACATGGGCCCGCACGTAGACATTGTGCTGTTCCCAGAAGACATCACCGCTAAAGGCATTGCTGGAGCGAACCAAGACTGTGCTGTGACCGCTCTGGTAGTTGTTGCCTCTTTCATGCGCACGATGGAGCATTTCATTCGCCATGTGGTGGACCGAGGCAAGAGACTGAACCTCCCTGTCTTCTGTGAGATGGAAGCGGATGATCAGGCCAGGGTCAATACCAAGGACCCCTTACTATTTTTTCTACGAGGGGGAGGCGATGGCTTGGCAGTAGAGACTGTAACACCTGATCTTGAGCTCCAAAAGACTCACAGGCATCAGAGGGGTATAAGTGAAGAAATAAGTGCGCAGCTGATATAATATTCGTGAAGTGATGATAAAATACATGACCTTAAATGGACAAGTCAGAGCTTTTGAATTTTAATTTCTACCTCTATGTCCTTTTAATATATATTTTATGATGTATTTTGTAATATTATATATTGTTTACATAATAATAGTTTTTAATACGATTTTTTGTTCCATTTTCGTGCTTCTTTTATAGAACTGTGTAATCTATGTAGATTTGAGGGTGGATAAAAAGCGTATCTCAATCTGATGAGTTTTTGAGTATGTTGTTCATTTTTTAATCTTTTCTATGCACTAATATCCCTCTTTTCGTTTTAGAATCACCTATCGCGGTTGTATAATGTATTTTGTGTTTTAGTTTCCGCTTGTTAATAAAGTTATATTTGTTTTTGTTATGTTGTTAGTGACAACTAATAATGTGTGCAGACCGGGCCTTTTGACTCCTCCCCGCCATTCTCCCATTGGTGGAGAAGGTAGTCAGGTGGACCAATGAGGCACTGGCGTGGGGTATTTAAACCCTCCGATTTCCACCTGTGTATATATTCCCTGATGAAGAAACCTACGGGTTTCGAAACGCGTTGGATAAGTGTACTAGCATCTTTGCCTTCAACTACACTGCCCCACTACGGCGAGTTGATCCAGTAAAACCGGCGCAAGTACCGGCGAGAACCCTCCGGTGACGTCATTGATCCGGAAGTGTCTGAACGGAGGGGAGAGAGAGGATTCCAGCCGGCGTGGAGCTCCGTTTGAAGCAGCAATTCATGTGTGAGCTACAGACGTGTTGATCTCTGTGTGGAAGCAAGGACTTTTCAAAGACTCCATACCTACCCAAATAGGAACCGGTGGCCAAGGAACCAGCTTCCAATACGTGTGAGGACATCTGATCCGGCTTCCACTTGGTGTTTGGGTAACATTATCCGAAAATGCTTGTTTAACATCACCTTGATGTACGCACAATACTCACCTTATTAATTGTTTATGTCAATATAATTTTTAATGCACTATGAGCGTTGTGCGCTGTGTTTTTTGTGTTTTTATCTGTTAGTTCTAGGGGGTTTCTGAGCCATCCCTATTACCACAGCTGCAGACGCTCTGACTTGTCCATTTAAGGTCACGTATTTTACCTTATATATTCATCACTTCACGAATATTATATCAGCTACGTACTTATTTCTTCACTTATTCACCTCTTTGCTCTGTTTGGTGCTGCACTTTATATTTATATTTATATCTTTGTTAGTCACTCCTTCCGGACCATGGTTTGGAGCCTGGTAGATTGCAGGAAAAAACGTGATAAAAATTTTGATTCTTTATTTTCAGAGGAACACACTGTAGTTCCTGATAAGGGAAATGTAAAGGGGTCTATTGAACAACATTTTAAGGTTTTAGAACAACTACTCCTTACCGAAAGTAAAATCCACCTTGAAAAAAGAACCATACAAAAATATGTGGAGTGTGATAGAGTCCCTAGGGGCCTGCGTTTTCGCAAATCACCTACTTTCGATAAAGACAATGAACATTTTTTAAAAGACTGGAATAGAATTTTGGACGACTGCTCAGTATCACTCATGAAGCTTATTATTTATGAGAGAACAAAAACATTAAAAACAATTGATAAAGAGATCTCAGATGTGATTAAATTGCTCGAGCCCTTAGTAATCGAATATGATTGCTCAGAGCTAGAGCATGACCTTTGCATGAGACTTGAACATGCGGAGGAAGAAACTCTAAAAAAGAAGCACGAAAAGTTTTTTAGAGATAAAGCTGATTATGATAACAACAGACAGAGGAATTGGGCAAAAGATCCAGAGAGAAGTAGGTCTTTAAAAACAAATCCCAAAGGAGGGGGTGGTAGAGACTCCTCCCAATCCCAAAATAGAACTAATGATCAGCAAAGACATTTTAAATCTCACCCCAATCAGAGAGGCTGGGAGAATCGGAATGAGAGGGGCAGGGATACCCAAATGTATGATGATAGAAGAGGTTTTGCACCAAATAATGGGTATTCGCCTCACCCTAGACATGAGGGACATTTTAGAAATCCCAACTACAAAGGGAAAAATTACATTCCAAATTTTAAATATGGACAAAGAGAGTATGAACGAAATGATTCAAATTTTAATCAAAGAGCTTTTAAACCAAGTCCTAGGTATAGAACACCTGCTCCACCCTCTCCATCGGGTTTTTTAGACTCAGTCAAGAACAGACATATAGATCCCCTAAGGAAGGAAGAGGGCCAGGGTTCTGCACAAAAACCAGAAATAAAAGAAAGAAGGAAAAGGGTTTTATCAGGAGAGGAACAAGAGGGGGGGCCAGATCTAAAGAAAAGAGATTGCGAGATAGATTGATAACATCATCTCCCAGAGGGATCTTTAATCTGTCTACGGTCATCTTGACAGATGACCAAAAGAAAGTTTTAGACAGGGGCCTCACTTTCTCTAGTTCATTCGGTCCAAGTGCATTCCAACTATACACAGATCTCCAAAAGTTTGTTCGCAACCTCACTCTGAAGAGACACTTTATTAAATCTGATTTGGAAAACATTTTACCAAATGTGGGAACAGAAATTAGTTCTGATCCACCTACAACTCTTCAGACAGAGACTGTGAACAATGAACTAGCATGTACACACACCCACTTTAGAGGGAAATCCAAATGTTACCCTGCACACTCTAAAGGCCATCACATAGAGACATTTTTTAATATGGTCAATAAAGATTTAAATTTTTTAACTAATAATGTTAAGAGTGGTGATATTAGACATAATCTAAATAAAAACGAGACATTAGCTCTAAAACTTCTACAACAAAACAAAGATCTGATTATCAGGCAAGCTGATAAGGAGGGAGGTGTCGTGTTACAGAATAGGAAGGATTATGAGGGGGAGGCCCTACGACTCCTAAATGACACCTCCTCGTATAAAAGACTAAAAAAAGATCCCACTGGGGAATTTTTGATTTTATTGAAAGGCCTTCTAGATGAAGCCCTCACTACCTATGTCATTGAAAAAAGTGAATATGATTTCCTGTATTCCAGCTGCCCAAGAATTGCCATTTTTTATCACCTCCCAAAAACACACAAAAATTTAACGAATCCGCCCGGTAGACCGATCATATCGGGAATTCAGAGTCTAACAGCTAATCTGTCCCAATATGTCGATTATTTCCTCCTAACCTATGTGGCAAAACTTCCTTCATATTTGAGAGACGCAACATCAGTGCTAAATTTGCTGGAAGGTTTTGAGTGGAAGGACTCATATAGGTGGCTCACATGTGATGTGCAGGCCCTATACACAAACATCCCACATGCGGAAGGCCTCACAGCCGTTAATTCTTTTCTACTGGATGATGCAGACTTACATCCTCTTAATAGAAAATTTGTTTTGGATTCAATAAACTATATACTAAAGCACAATTATTTTATGTTCTTTGATCAATATTTCCTACAGGTTTGCGGAACTGCGATGGGCACTAGATTTGCCCTCAGTTTCGCAAACCTGTATATGGGAGGATGGGAAAATGATTATATATATAATAATAATCCCTTTAAGACAAACATTATTCTATGGCGTCGTTTCATAGACGATATTCTATGCATATGGGACGGCGACCAGTGTTCAATTGGCCACTTTATACAATATATCAACAATAACGATAGGAATTTAACCTTTACACATTTGGATAATAATAAAGAAATACATTTTTTAGATCTCAGCCTTGTGGTCTCGGATGAAGGGAAGTTGGTGACAAAAACATACTTTAAAGAGGTCGACTCAAACAACCTCCTTTTAGCCACAAGTAACCACAAGAATACGTGGATCAGAAACATACCTAGTGGCCAATATTACAGAATTAGAAAAAATTGCAGCTCGGATTTAGACTTTGAAGAACAGGCTAAAAAACTAACTTTGAGATTCTTAGAGAGGGGTTATCGCCTTGAAAAATTGAATAATGACCTGGAAAAAGTGAGGAAAATAGAAAGAAAAACAATGCTATTACCAAAGAGCAAAAAAAGAATGAGTTTACAGGAGAATGAGGGAAAATGTAATGTGTCTTTTATCACAAATTTTAACTCGATGACGGGGCAAATTGAGAAAATAATAAAAAAACATTGGTCAATTCTCTCAAATGACTCGCTGCTGGGTGCTCACATCTCAAAATTCCCAAAATTTATATATAGAAAAGCAAAGAACTTAAAAAAAACATTATCCCCAAGTGATATAAAACTAAAAGAACACCAGAGTGGGGATAAAAAATGGTTAAACAACAAACCTATTGGGAATTTTAAATGTGGTAAGTGCTCAGTATGCAAGCATTTGCACCCTGATAAGAAAACATTTATGTGTAAAAACACTGGAGAAGTCCATGATATTAATGATTTTATTTATTGTAACTCAGATCATATAGTTTACGTAATAGAATGTCCGTGTGGCCTATTATATGCAGGACGCACTAAGCGTCCACTTAAAGTCCGCATTCAGGAACATCTGCGCAAAATAAGAATAGGGTATATGAAACACAGCCTATCCAAACATTATGCACAATGCCACAATAGTGATCCCTCCTCTCTATTATTTAAAGGTATTAAATATATACCAAGAAATAGAAGGGGGGTGACAGGGTCAAAGAACTATCTAGGCAAGAAACCTTCTGGATACACAAACTAAACACCTTGTATCCAGGGGGTTTGAATGAGGATATAGATATTTGGTCTCTCTATTGATTTATCCTCCAGATTTCTGTGGTCTATATCTAAAATATAAATATAAAATTTTTTTTTTTTAAATCTTTTAACATTTATGAATTTTAATTTCTACCTCTATGTCCTTTTAATATATATTTTATGATGTATTTTGTAATATTATATATTGTTTACATAATAATAGTTTTTAATACGATTTATTGTTACGTTTTCGTGCTTCTTTTATAGAACTGTGTGATCTATGTAGATTTGAGGGTGGATAAAAAGCGTATCTCAATCTGATGAGTTTTTGAGTATGTTGTTCATTTTTTAATCTTTTCTATGCACTAATATCCCTCTTTTCGTTTTAGAATCACCTGTCGCAGTTGTATAATGTATTTTGTGTTTTAGTTTCCGCTTGTTAATAAAGTTATATTTGTTTTTGTTATGTTGTTAGTGACAACTAATAATGTGTGCAGACCGGGCCTTTTGACTCCTCCCACCCATTCTCCCATTGGTGGAGAAGGTAGTCCGGTGGATCAATGGGGCACTGGCGTGGGGTATTTAAACCCTCCGATTTCCACCTGTGTATATATTCCCTGATGAAGAAACCTACGGGTTTCGAAACGCGTTGGATAAGTGTACTAGCATCTTTGCCTTCAACTACACTGCCCCACTACGGCAAGTTGATCCAGTAAAACCGGCGCAAGTACCGGCGAGAACCCTCCGGTGACGTCACTGATCCGGAAGTGTCTGAACGGAGGGAAGAGAGAGGATTCCAGCCGGCGTGGAGCTCCGTTTGAAGCAGCAATTCATGTGTGAGCTACAGACGTGTTGATCTCTGTGTGGGAGCAAGGACTTTTCAAAGACTCTATACCTACCCAAATAGGAACCGGTGGCCAAGGAACCAGCTTCCAATACGTGTGAGGACATCTGATCCGGCTTCCACTTGGTGTTTGGGTAACATTATCCCGAAAATGCTTGTTTAACATCACCTTGATGTACGCACAACACTCACCTTATTAATTGTTTATGTCAATATAATTTTTAATGCACTATGAGCGTTGTGCGATGTGTTTTTTGTGTTTTTATCAGAGGGGGATACCCTCACATAATCAGTTAGGGGTACTCCACTATGAGACTCAGCTGGCCTCGGGTATCCACATGATTATGTTGGGTACTGTAACAGGGGACTTATCCCTGTTCAGTAATGTGCCTTTAATCTAGCAGTGTGGTAGTTAATTACTAAACAACACCTGCCTGATTAGATTGCTTACAAAAGCCTGCCTTTGAGACAGGAAGTGAATCCTTAGCTCTGACTGAGAGCTGACCTTAGGAGACAGCACATGTCTTGAGCTCTGCCCAGCATAGCTGATTGCAAGACACCAAACAAGACTTCTAAACCTGGATGCTGATATTTTCTGTGCACACACGGGTGCGGTTCGAGGAGAGCAGAGAAGCTTACTCTACAGAAGCTAACAGATAAGACTTTCATTATTAAGAGACTGCTTATATCTGCTTATTTTCATGCTATGTGTTTGGGGTTGGGAGAAATGCTTAACTAATGGAGATGTGAACTAATTGCATAGGATTTCATAAGAAATACTCCCAAGTGAATGGAAGTTTGTTCCCCCCCCCCTGTGTTTGGATAATTTCCTGATGAAAAGGAATAGGCACAATAAAGCCTATTATAATTTCACATTATAAAGCCTCCTAATTGTGTACCTCTGTGAACGTCCGTCTACATATGGTGTCAGAAGTGGGATAAGAGGTGTCCTTGTAGTTAAAAAGGACCGGAGATTTTTATGTGAAATTTTTTTATGCTTTTTGCCTACAAAGTCTGAGAAAAAAAAAAAAAAACCTCATGCAGCAGAGATCAGAGTTAAAGGGACACACCACTGAAACTTACACTGCATTGAAACTTACAAAACCACAGATGGACTCTTTGCCCCAATCCCAAGAGGAGAGAGACTGCTGAAGCAGCTAAAACTTTATTTGCCTATCACAAAGCGTAATATGGTCATTGAAATAGGGGTTTTGCCTTCCAGCCATAGTCAGGGTTCAAGAAGTGAGTCAGCCCTTAAAAGGGATAGGTGTTTGTTGTTTTCAAAATTTTCGCTGAAGCAGTGAATACAGATGGTGACCCACGAGTGGTACTGATTTTGCAAATAAAGGTTGCCACACCACATAGGGCTACCAGCTGTGAATGGAGTATATGCAGAAAAGTGTGAAAATTGATACAAGACTGTGCTGAAGCAGGGGAATTTTTAGCAAACAAATGCTGAGTGTAAAATTGCCCTATAAAGGAAAAGGTTTTTCAAAGCCAATTGTTGAGTGTTGAGTCCACTACAAAGACTGTTTTTTTTCTGCAAGTAAAAAAGTATGCCTATTATCTTGGGAGCAAAACAGACACCCAAAGATGAGACTGAAAATTACTGAACTCAGGCAGAAAACCAAATTCTGTTGCTGAAGCGGAGGCATTGCACCTACACTACCGACACACTTTATTGAAGTGTGGTCGGTACCGCAAGCCGGGAAATCTCCCGGCTTGCTAGTGGCCGCCCCTCGGCGTGCCGCGCGTCATAGACGCGCGGTCACGCGTCATCGGGAGCGTGCGCCCACTGCACGCGTGTCCAGGGGCTCCCCGAGGGAGCCCTGGTGTCCCGCGATCGCGGGACAGCGGCAGGGGGTTCCGGGGGACCCGGCGGACCCGGCAGCGGTAGGGAGAGCGCCCCGATCGGAGGGCGCTCTTCCGCTGCTTCGGCGTGCGCCCGTCACACTCGGGCGCGCGCCAGGCTACTGCTGCGGCACAGAACGGGCAAATGCTCGAATAAACTGTGCCGCAGCAGTAGCAAGTAAATGGTGGATAGCAAATAGACTTTTTTACCTAGCAACTGCACATCTTGTATACCTGATAAAAGAAAAGGCATGCACAGCACTGCTGATATTGAAAAAAAAAATTACCCAAGAAAGAAAAGTCTACAGAGATGCCTGTGAGAGCTACGACCACTACAAGCAAAATATGCCCATCTGTAGGACTACCACAATTGGGGGTTCTAGCAAATACAGTGGCAACAGCTGCAATAGCGCCTCCTGAGGTCAGGAAGAAAATTACACCTGATAGCCTAAAAATGGAGGACAAGATGCAGCGTTCCTGTAATGAACCCTACCCCACGGAAGAGTGGCCCTTCCAGTCCAATAAAGAGGAAGACATCTCTTACGGGGAACCCGAACCGAGTCACACCCACCAAACACCCCAAGAATGGTGGGGGTGCCTGAACTCGGCACGAACAGAAAAGACCGCTCCCTTTGATGACGAATATGATCAGCAGGAGACAGAGCGGGAGCAGTGGATCACCGAATATTTCTGTCAGCTAAAGCAGCTGCAAGAAAAGCCTGGCGTATATAATGAAGCTGCTAAAATTTCAAATGAAGATGGAGACCCCAATATCCCTGAAGGGACGGTGTCATCCAAATCAAAAAGGCGGAAAAAGAAAAAGAAAAGCAGTTCTTCACTTACCGTGGAAGGAACAGACACGTCCGCAGATCCTGTGGAGGAAAAGGGGGACCGAGTTACCTTGCAGCCTAGAGAAAATGGAGAATTCGTCCTGCGGGTAACCGAATATCCAGAGGGCCCAAGGCAGAAGTCGTGTACCCCAAAGAAGTGTCTGTCCGGTGCCAACAGTGAGGAACCCTCGGCCAACCATCCCAGGGAAGTGGAGTCGGAGCCAGTGAGTGACGATCCCTTGACCAGCCCTGAAGATGCACTGCAAGCTGCCAGGCATGACTGTGATCTACTTTGTGAAGAATTGGAAAGGGAGAGAAAAAATAATGCTGAGCTACAGAAGACTGTGCTCGCAATTTACTCTGCGGCCAAGACCGAATTGGAGGATCTCAAGACTGAGCTAGATACTGCAAAGGCTACTATTTCCGCCATTGAGGAAAAGCAGAGCCAATCTGATAAAATGATGGCTTCGCTAAAGCGGAAGTATGAGGAGGCACTGAAGCAGATGACAGTCTTCCAGCAAGAGGTTCATAATCTTCGCATAGAGTTGAATGCCTCACAACAGGAGGTCAACAGTGTCCTTATAGAGGTGGACATTTCTCAGAAAGAGGTTCCGACACTCTGCAGAGCACTGGATGCCTCACATCATGAGACCAACAGCTGCCGCACAGACCTGGACGTTTCCAGAAAGGAACTACACAGTCTCTTAGAAGGAGCTTCAGACCCCCAACCTAGAGAAGGAAGTCTCACGCCAGGAGATTGTCATTCTCAAAGCAGATGTGCGTAAATGGAAGGAGGACTGCAAAGAGGCCCTGAAGAATACAGAGACTGAAAAAGGAGAAAATTCAAGATTAAAAAGAGAAAACTTAAAACTGAAAGAAGAAAATTTTCAGTTAACAGAATAAGTCAAGGAAAAGTTTGACGCAGATCACCGACTGCAGAACCAACTGCAAGGTCTGCGTACACACCTCCAGTATGCTGAAGAGAAGCAGCAAACGCTACAGGAAGAAAAACTGCAGGCTGCTAAAGAGGTACAAGCGCTGCAGGAACGTCTGAATACCCAGTACATCCCCACAGAGCAGTATGAGGAGCTAAAGGCCACGCTGCATGTCTTCAGAGCATCGTTGGAAGCGGAGCTTCGATACCAGGTGACTCTGTATGAGAGGGAGCGTGAGAAGGCTCAGAAACTGGAGCAAGAGCTGGAGAGACAGAGAGAATGTTCCATTCCCTTGAGTCAGTACACCAAGGAGAAAACAGACGCAGCGGCAACCTTGACGACAAAAATTACAGAGCTCCAGAATATGAAGGAGACTCTGATACAGATTCCTCCAATGCGTAAAAAGGTATTGGCTCTGCCCTAGCACCAATATCCCACAGTAACTAATGGCCGTAAGGACAAGGGTACAGTGAGAGTTGGGGACTCCACGCAACTTCAAAACAAAATTACGAAGTTTGAGCCACCAAAGAAAGCACTAGCCAAACCTACAGCTGCCCAACAGGCAACAAATAGGGGTAGGAGTCAGAATCAAAGCCAGAAGAATCCTTAGCTGAAGAAGCTGAACTGGCGACTCCGTGGTGTGGAGAAGCTTCAGAAAGACCACTTCAAGAGCAGAAAACTCTAAGGGCTAGTCCTAACTGCTCTACAACTGTTGCCATACACTTTGTCTACAAAAAGAGAAGTGCCCGACACAACAGAAATCTCAAGACTGCGCACGCGATAAAAAGACTTTACGTGGAAAAAGTCCTCCTCGAGCGACTGAGGAGTGCTGATCTCAAGCATCTTCGGGAGGAGACAAAAATAAACTGGAGAAAGGGCTCCAATCCCAGCGGGACAGAGGGTTCTCTTCCTCCATCCACTCTCATTCAAGTCACAGAGATATCTAGAATGAGAGTGGAAGGATGGGCTTTGGCCGTGGTAAGCCGAGCTTCTCACAAACAGGGGAGGTATGTAACAGAGGACTTATCCCTGTTCAGTAATGTGCCTTTAATCTAGCAGTGTGGTAGTTAATTACTAAACACCACCTGCCTGATTAGATTGCTTACAAAAGTCTGCCTTTGAGACAGGAAGTGACTCCTTAGCTCTGACTGAGAGCTGACCTTTGGAGACAGCACATGTCTTGAGCTCTGCCCAGCATAGCTGATTGCAAGACACCAAACAAGACTTCTAAACCTGGATGCTGATTTTTTCTGTGCATGCACGGGTGCGGCTCCAGGAGAGCAGAGAAGCTTACTCTACAGAAGCTAACAGATAAGACTTTCATTATTAAGAGACTGCTTATATCTGCTTATTTTCATGCTATGTGTTTGGGGTTGGGAGAAATGCTTAACTAATGGAGATGTGAACTAATTGCATAGGATTTCACTTGAAATACTCCCAAGTGAATGGAAGCTTTGTTCACCCCCCTGTGTTTGCATAATTTCCTGATGAAAAGGAACAAGCACAATAAAGCCTATTATAATTTCACATTATAAAGCCTCCATCGGCCGCTGCATCAGTATCACAAAGCCGTTTTCGTGTGCTCTGCTGTATACCACGCAGCATTCACGCGGCATTCACGGCGCATATCATGCCAGGCACACCTGGGTTTTCAGCGGTTGATTTGTTTGAATTTAATGGTTTCGGATTTCTTTGGGTGCACTTCTTCGCATTTCCGCCAGGTGGCAGAAAGTAATGAATTGTAATGTGTACACATACAGTTCTGTGCTACTGTGTCAATTTGCAGGTGTTTCAAACCAGATAAAAACCAAATAAATTAAAACAAAATGTTGTGAAACCCTAACTCAAGCGCTACACCTATTAATGTGTGACATACACGTGAACAAAACCAACTGTGATTAACAAGAGGTAAAAGCTGCCAAAGGTTTCCCACAAAGCAAATATCTCAATTTGCATACAAGACCAAGAAAATAAACGGAGGATACCTGGCGCTTAAAGAGTCACTGTGTCCTTTTGAAAACAGTCCAGTCTTTAAAGAGTGTCTCAAAGTCCAAAACTTGAAGTGGATTGCTGTAGTTTTTCTTCACTGCTGCAGCTCTTCAATACACCTGAAATTGATACAAGGGTACACCATTGCGCAGTACTACTGATGTTGGATGTTAACCCCTTACTAACAACTTCCCCAGTGTGGACTGAATACACTTACAGGAGTGTTTCTTTCAGGATACAGTGGAGACAATCTGTGCTTTATTCCCTTTCCGTTCTTATACACCACGAATCTCCTGGGTGCTTCCTTTGTCTCTTGGGATTTCGTGATTCCCAGAATCCCCCGAACTCCACGAGCCCCCAGACAAGGAATTGAACATTAGCAAACAAAGGGGGTCACAAATTTAATTATAAAAAACGGCTTCAACAAGCCTATAAAACGGCTGGTAAACCTGCACTAAAAACAATGGATGATTTACTCACATGTACTCACATATGTACATGCATAACAACACTTCGTAAGGATGCCGTCCGCAGCTTGTGCCTCCTGTGTTTGCTCCGGATGAGAAGAGCTCTCTCACAGCATAACTCCTCCGGTTGGTTCTGATAGAGTCTCTCCCCCCACCTGGCTGCGTTCCGGTTTACAGCCAAGGGTTCTGGCAGACTCCTCACCTTTCAAACACTGATTCAAATACACCATATTCAGCAGACTTACAACTAAACGTGATACAACATGTTAGTACATATATACATCCTAATAAAATCTATACTTGCTAAAACGGACCAACCCTGTGTGGATAGGGCTAAGGGCATTATTGCAAAATAAAAATGAAAAGGGCATATAATCTGTTTATTCTTTTAGAAATGAAGCCAGATCGAATTCTATGTTTAAACCCTTGGGGGCTAAGGTTTTTAAAGTATATATCCAAAAACTTTCTTTTTTGGATAAATAATTCAACCTATCGCCCCCCCTCCAATTAGGTTAAGGACAGTATAGCCCACAATCAAAATCCCAAAGGTTTAATATGTAAAGGAATAGATTGTCCTAAACCTAATTGGAGGGGGGGGCGATAGGTTGAATTATTTATCCAAAAAAGAAAGTTTTTGGATATATACTTTAAAAACCTTAGCCCCCAAGGGTTTAAACATAGAATTCGATCTGGCTTCATTTCTAAAAGAATAAACAGATTATATGCCCTTTTCATTTTTATTTTGCAATAATGCCCTTAGCCCTATCCACACAGGGTTGGTCCGTTTTAGCAAGTATAGATTTTATTAGGATGTATATATGTACTAACATGTTGTATCACGTTTAGTTGTAAGTCTGCTGAATATGGTGTATTTGAATCCCAAGGTGTCAATTCCCTTAGATACTCATTGGTTAATAGCGGACAAGCATACACTAACAGGTGTTGCATATTAGTTCATTACTGGCAAAGTTAATTATCCCTAGAGGGTATTTAAAGATAGATCAGCTACAACTCCTCATTCCTTTGAGAAAGTGGCGTGCCTACGTCACGAAACGCGTTAGGGTGGGAGGAGCTATGATCCCGTGTGAGCAGTGCAGTGCAGCATCAGTGTTTGAAAGGTGAGGAGTCTGCCAGAACCCTTGGCTGTAAACCGGAACGCAGCCAGGTGGGGGGAGAGACTCTATCAGAACCAACCGGAGGAGTTATGCTGTGAGAGAGCCCTTCTCATCCGTAGAAAACACAGGAGGCACAAGCTGCGGACGGCATCCTTACGAAGTGTTGTTATGCATGTACATATGTGAGTACATGTGAGTAAATCATCCATTGTTTTTAGTGCAGGTTTACCAGCCGTTTTATAGGCTTGTTGAAGCCGTTTTTTATAATTAAATTTGTGACCCCCTTTGTTTGCTATTGTTCAATTCCTTGTCTGGGGGCTCGTGGAGTTCGGGGGATTCTGGGAATCACGAAATCCCAAGAGACAAAGGAAGCACCCAGGAGATTCGTGGTGTATAAGAATGGAAAGGGAATAAAGCACAGATTGTCTCCACTGTATCCTGAAAGAAACACTCCTGTAAGTGTATTCAGTCCACACTGGGGAAGTTGTTAGTAAGGGGTTAACATCCAACATCAGTAGTACTGCGCAATGGTGTACCCTTGTATCAATTTCAGGTGTATTGAAGAGCTGCAGCAGTGAAGAAAAACTACAGCAATCCACTTCAAGTTTTGGACTTTGAGACACTCTTTAAAGACTGGACTGTTTTCAAAAGGACACAGTGACTCTTTAAGCGCCAGGTATCCTCCGTTTATTTTCTTGGTCTTGTATGCAAATTGAGATATTTGCTTTGTGGGAAACCTTTGGCAGCTTTTACCTCTTGTTAATCACAGTTGGTTTTGTTCACGTGTATGTCACACATTAATAGGTGTAGCGCTTGAGTTAGGGTTTCACAACATTTTGTTTTGATTTATTTGATCACATCTCACACCCAACAGCAGCTTACCACAGCCATTATGGCTTTATTCACCAATAGAGCATTATTTGATATGGATTTCCAGGGATTCATTGAAGATTCCAATGAAATCATGGATCCAGACATTGAAAGTTTAGACACACAATTCACTAAATTAGAAAAATTACTTAATCAAGAAGTAAGACAAAAATGGGAAGTTTTCACTCTTAAAAAATATATAGAACACAAGAGAATTCCAAGGGGTCTCAGGGTTCAAAAACCACCCACTAGCGACCAAGATAACAAAATCTTTCTAGATGAATGGAATAACATCTTAGATACCTGTTCAGTAGGGCTTATTGCACTACTACTTAAACGTAGAAGTGTTACCCTGGAGATCTTAGATGAAGAAATAAACAAAATTAAAGATCAATTAGAACCCTTTATGGAGCTTAGTGAATATAAAACCTTAGAGGAAAGAACTATCTCAAGAATGGAGAAACTAAGTAAAGAAGTCAAATTAAATAAACAGAAAAAGTTTATAAGGGACAAAAAAGATTATGATGAGGGGAAACAAAGAAATTGGAAAAGAGATAAAGTGTATCAAATATGGAGACAATTGAGGTCATTCCAGATGAAGACATAACAATTATTAAAGAGGATAAAAAAGAATTACATCGTATTCCTAACCATAGTGGTAACACCAAAGAAAAACCTAAACAGCGATCCCAACCTGAAAAACAACAGGGTAGCTTTAAAAATAAAGCACAGACAAATGATAGGTGGAGGACAGATTTTCAAAGGTATAAAGAAGACGATGATAATCAAGTCTTCAGGGATTACAGAGATAGATCTCCATTATACAGTTCCAATGATAGATCACATGGTAGAACCAACCAGGGACACCCTCATTTTTTAGAGAGACGCAGAGACAACGAACCATTTCGAGAACCATGGAGGGAAGTAAAACATACACAAACAAGGGGGGACAACAGGAAACTAGAAAGAAAAAGGTCAAGGGCAGACAATTCAGAGGGAAAAGAGGAGGAACACACAAGAGAAAGAAAAAGATCAAATCCAGGGCGAAATTGGTAGAAGCCAAGACAAGTGTTTTCAATCTAAGTAAACATAATCTTACAAAGATTGAAACTAGTGTCCTGGAAAAAGGGTTAAAGTTCGCTCCTGTGCGGGGGCCTAATATGTTTGAACTATATGTGGACGTTCAGAAGTTCGTTCGGAGACTCACCTTAAAAAAATATTATTTGAGAGATCCGGTCAGTAGGGAATCAATCATGTCAGGCCCAACCACTATAACTAAAGATAAACCTCCTCTTACCCCATTTAAAAACAAATCAACATTTTACCCGAGGGCAATGAAAGGCAATTTTATAAACACCTTTACAGATATGGTTGTTGGAGATTTGGAAACATTGGGGGATTCCTTCAAGATAAAAAAACATAACTTGACCAAAGAAGAGAAAGAGACAGTTAGAACTTTAGCTGAAAATAACAACATTGTAATCAAAGCAGCCGACAAAGGGGGGGTCTGGTAGTTATGGATTCAAGTTATTATCAGGAAGAATCCAATAGGATCCTTAGTAATCAGATCACATATGGAAAATTGGAGAAAAATCCCACAGATCAATTTAAGAAAGAACTCTCCATTTTTATAAATAAAGGATTGGAGGATGAAGTAATTTCCAAAAAAGAACATGATTTTCTCATGGTAGAGGAGCCAAAAATACAAGTGTTTTACTTCATCCCCAAACTTCACAAGGACCCTATCAGACCCCCGGGAAGACCGATCATTTCGGGGATCGGTTCCTTAACCTCAAACCTGTCTCAATTCTTAGATCACATATTACAGAAATATGTCACACAAGTTCCATAATATCTAAGGGACACCACACACGTGTTGAATGTAGTCGAAAAACTCACTTGGGAAGATGATTACATTTGGATGACATGTGATGTGGTGTCTCTATATACTATCATTGAGCACGAAACAGGTTTAAAAGCAATTAGGATGGCACTGGAACAAGACAATGAAGTAAGTTCTGCACTAATGGAGTTTGTTCTGAGTGGTATTAGATACATTCTCCAGCACAATTACTTCAGTCATGATGGGCAGTTCTTCCTCCAGACGTGCGGCACCGCAATGGGTACCAGGTTTGCACCGAGTTATGCCAATCTGTTCATGGCCATGTGGGAAAATGGGCAGATTTGGGGGAACAATCCGTTCGGTGCAGGCCTGGTGCTCTGGAAAAGATATATCGATGATGTGCTGTGCGTCTGGCGGGGCACTCAAAAAGAACTAGCTGAGTTCCAGGATTATCTAAATGCTAACTCCTGCAATATTAGATTCACTTTTAACAGTCATCCTGTGTCCATAAATTTTCTAGACCTTACCTTATACGTAGAGAACCATGTTGTGCACACAAAAACATACTTTAAAGAAGTGGATGCCAACACTTATCTCTTGGCGTCCAGTCATCATCACCCAAGATGGGTAGATAATATTCCACAAGGACAAGCCTTGAGAATAAAAAGAAACTGCTCTCAAAAACATATATATGAGGAACAGGTTAATGATCTAAAGCACAAGTTTATGGCACGAAATTATAATAAACATAAAGTAGAATCAGCTATTGAGAAAGTGAATCAGATAGATAGAGCATTACTAGTTGACATAAATCGTAAGAAAACAAAAAAAGTTAAAGAAGGAGAATTCATACCATTTATTACAAAATATAATAGTATGGCCCCGGAAATAGCAAAAACCTTAAAAAAACATTGGGGAATCCTTCTGCGAGACCCCATATTACAATCCATTTTACCCCCACAACCCCAGATCATATATAAAAAAGCTAATGATTTAAAATCTTCGTTAGCACCAAGTTGTCCAAACGATAGATTGAAGCATAAACCTTCCAATTGGCTGTCTGATTTTAAAGGTTATTTTGTATGTGGAAAGTGCACGGCCTGCAGCTTTAGTGAGAAATGTGCCAGCTTTCATTCTGTAGTAACGAATAGAACGTATGAGATTGGTACATTTATCAACTGTAAAAGTAGGTTCTGTGTGTATCTTCTGCAGTGTCCATGTGGACTCCAATATGTGGGAAGAACGGGAAGACCACTGACACGCAGACTAGCAGAACACATTTATAACATTTAAAGAGGTCTGGAGACACATAGTGTCTCCAATCATTTCAGAATAGCCCACAATCAAAATCCCAAAAGTTTAATATGTAAAGGAATAGATTGTCCTAAACCTAATTGGAGGGGGGGCGATAGGTTGAATTATTTATCCAAAAAAGAAAGTTTTTGGATATATACTTTAAAAACCTTAGCCCCCAAGGGTTTAAACATAGAATTCGATCTGGCTTCATTTCTAAAAGAATAAACAGATTATATGCCCTTTTCATTTTTATTTTGCAATAATGCCCTTAGCCCTATCCACACAGGGTTGGTCCGTTTTAGCAAGTATAGATTTTATTAGGATGTATATATGTACTAACATGTTGTATCACGTTTAGTTGTAAGTCTGCTGAATATGGTGTATTTGAATCCCAAGGTGTCAATTCCCTTAGATACTCATTGGTTAATAGCGGACAAGCATACACTAACAGGTGTTGCATATTAGTTCATTACTGGCAAAGTTAATTATCCCTAGAGGGTTTTTAAAGATAGATCAGCTACAACTCCTCATTCCTTTGAGAAAGTGGCGTGCCTACGTCACGAAACGCGTTAGGGTGGGAGGAGCTATGATCCCGTGTGAGCAGTGCAGTGCAGCATCAGTGTTTGAAAGGTGAGGAGTCTGCCAGAACCCTTGGCTGTAAACCGGAACGCAGCCAGGTGGGGGGAGAGACTCTATCAGAACCAACCGGAGGAGTTATGCTGTGAGAGAGCCCTTCTCATCCGGAGCAAACACAGGAGGCACAAGCTGCGGACGGCATCCTTACGAAGTGTTGTTATGCATGTACATATGTGAGTACATGTGAGTAAATCATCCATTGTTTTTAGTGCAGGTTTACCAGCCGTTTTATAGGCTTGTTGAAGCCGTTTTTTATAATTAAATTTGTGACCCCCTTTGTTTGCTATTGTTCAATTCCTTGTCTGGGGGCTCGTGGAGTTCGGGGGATTCTGGGAATCACGAAATCCCAAGAGACAAAGGAAGCACCCAGGAGATTCGTGGTGTATAAGAACGGAAAGGGAATAAAGCACAGATTGTCTCCACTGTATCCTGAAAGAAACACTCCTGTAAGTGTATTCAGTCCACACTGGGGAAGTTGTTAGTAAGGGGTTAACATCCAACATCAGTAGTACTGCGCAATGGTGTACCCTTGTATCAATTTCAGGTGTATTGAAGAGCTGCAGCAGTGAAGAAAAACTACAGCAATCCACTTCAAGTTTTGGACTTTGAGACACTCTTTAAAGACTGGACTGTTTTCAAAAGGACACAGTGACTCTTTAAGCGCCAGGTATCCTCCGTTTATTTTCCAGATAAAAACCAAGTCTAGCACAGTGGTCCATTGTGAATCGACCTTGGTCGTTGAAGACGCTGTATACTTTATCAAATTTAGGCGTTTCATAATAAAAACATCTAAGACACAATGGGGGCTATGTACTAAGCTCAATGGCTTTGTGTTCTGATTTGGCCAAAAAGCAGGTTCGTTAAAAAGTGAAGCCGGGGACGCGATGCACTAAGGCCTTGAGGCCATTTTTTAACGTACCTGCTCAAAATAGCTCAGAACAGCCACAGCGTACGTGTTGCTTTTTTCCCCCCTGCTAGTGTTCTGAACCTCTCCGTTCGCTAGCTGATAGAAAAAAAGCCGCATGTAACGTTTGCATGGAGATTTGCTATCTCCATGCAAGACTGTTACAGGCGATCCTACACTAAATAAAAACATTTTAGTTATAGTGTACATGAGCAGGGGGTCTCCCGAGCTGAACCGCATTGGTTTCAGGTCCGAGGACCCCCTACTTCAGGAGATACAGGCCCTGTTATGGGGTGCCGGTATCCCCTGCAGTTTAAAGCTCCTGCGTCACGTGACCGGGTTATTTACATTCTGCAGGGGATACCGGCACCCCATAAAGGGGCCTGTATCTCCTGAACTAGGGGGTCCTCGGACATGAAACCAATGCGGTTCAGCTCCGGAGACCCCCTGCACATCTACATTAGTATTAAAACATACATAACAATAAACAATAATTCATTACCGTAGCGGCTATCCGCTATGGTAATGAAGCTGCTTTAATGTATTTTAAATAATAGTGTGCGGGAGCAGGGGGTCCCCTGAGCTGAACCGCATTGATTTCTGCCTCAGAGACCCCCTGCTTCCTGAGTTACAGGCCCCGGTATGGGGCATCGGGTGCCAGTGCCGCCGCCATCTTTATAGCGTCCAAGACGCGACGTAGGCTCTATAAAGATGGCGTCCCGCACACAATTATTAAAATTTACATTAATGCAGCTTCATTACCTTAGCGGATAGCCGCTAAGGCAATGAAGGGGTTAAGGCACATTAGCATGTTTATTGGGGACAATTGCCCCCAATAAACAACACACATCCCCCCCGCCCCCTAACACATACAGTACTGTAATGGGCAAAATTACTATTATCCACATATGGATAATAATGCATTTGCCCATTTTAAATACATATAAATTACAATAAATACAGGCAAAACATTTTACACTTACGTTTTACAGGCACCCATGATGAAGGCCGTCTTCATCCTCATTTTCATTCTGCCCATGCCCCTACGGTGCTGCAAAACATGCACAACAATTACAATAGCCAATGTAATGTCCCCTAACCCCTTAATCACCATAGCGGTTATTAACCGCTACAGTCATTAAGGGGTTAACCCACCCTGACCCACCACTCGGGAGGCCTACATACCCTCCCACTCTAACCTCCCACCCCGTGAGGCCTAACCACCCTCACCCACTACCCACAAGGGAGGCCTACCCACATACCCTTGGGGCCAATACACCCCCCCCCCAACACATACAGTACAATAATGTGCAAAATAATTATTATCCAGATATGGATAATATATTATTTGCCCATTATTAAACACATAAAACATCCACAAATCAAAACATGAATTTTTAATCTTACAACCACCACATTGCATGTTCAAATAAATCCAGCATCCATTGCAAATATAAAAAAAACAAACTGCAGCTACACAAATGTCTATGAAATGTCACACAATTGCATTGAGTGTGTACATGATGCAATTAATCTGTGCATCATATAACACTATGCAAAATATATGTAACAATAAAATACACTATGAACAATGTCCCCTAACCACCAATGCCATCCTGAAAATCAATTAGAAACTAAACAACATCAATACAATTAGCATCAATAAATTAATCCATTTCCTCAAACAATTAAAATACAAATCAAATCAATTATACAATTCCCTATTCAATTGCTAAAGCCAAACCATTGCCAAAACAATTCTAATTTAAAGTAACCACCATCATTCTAATCTTACTACCATAAAGAAGCCTTTAGCTAAATACAAATTACATTATTCACAGCAATGACAAAATAAAGATGCTAAATACATTATCCATACATGAAAAGAACCTAAACATGAGCCAAACAATCAATTATTATCCCTGTATGTCTATCCATACAGATAGATAAACATAACATACAGGGGCAATAATACAGCATAAAATACAAAGCATTTACATACAACATTCACATACAATACACCCATTCAGTGTCCGTGAATGTATTATATACATAGATACATTAACGGGCATTAAATGGGAGTGAAAAAATAAAAGACATGAATGAAAAATCATAAAAACCTGTAAAAGTTAAAATAATTAACTTTTCTTTTGTTTACTCACCATTAGATGTCCACTCTCCGAAATCCAAGCGACCCGGAAGCACAGGAACCAATCCACAGGTAAGCCATATAAAAACCATAACAAATCCACGTCTGTGTCTTCTTTCTTCTTTGGGGTCTTCTGGGGTCTTCTGGGGTCTTCTTCCATCTTCTTCCATCTTCCGGCTTCTTCCGTCTTCTTACGCCACGCCCTTTTTCTCTTCTTAGGAGGGGAGATGCTCCAGGTTTATTTATTTTACATTCAGGGTTGGTTCCTTGGTTCTGCGTGAGACCTCTGGAGACCACCTGCAGTCTCCTCGGGTATCTCACTGGTATCAGGCTGGTGGTTCCACGAGTGACACCTGCAGGGATGACGCGGTGGTCCCACATCTGTGGGGGCACCGTGGACCCGTAGTCTGCGGGGAAGAACCGGTGGTCCCACATCCGTGGTGGCACCGCGGATCCGTAGGTGCGGGGATGAAGCGGTGGTCCCACATCCATGGGGGCACCGCGGACACGTAGTGAGCACTCGTGAGGTCCCCAGACCCCCGTGAGAACTACCCGAGGCCCCGCAGACACCTGTTGGTCTGACCCGGGGCTCCCAGACATCCGCGGGCCTACCACGGTGACCAATGGAGACCAACTGGGGGCCATGGCGCTTGGCGGGACCCACCAACAGGCCTCCAGAACCTGTGTGAAACAAGTTGCTGGTACCCTGTAGGTCTGTCAGCTGACCCGCCAGCCCGCCGGGGACTCGCGTGGGACTGAAGTATGAACCCTGTATGTAAAAGAAGAAATCATGTATTTATGGGGGGGCACAGGGGGTAGATTATGTATTTAATAAATATAATGATGTTTAATGTGGGGCAGTGTATTGTTTTTATTGTGGGTACTGGGGGTGGGGGGAGGGGGTATTGGCCCCAAGGGTATGTGGGTAGGCCTCCCTTGTGGGTGGTGGGTGAGGGTGGTTAGGCTTCACGGGATGGGGGGTTAGTGTGGGAGGGTATGTAGGCCTCCCGAGTGGTGGGTGAGGGTGGGTTAACCCCTTAATGACTGTAGCGGTTAATAACCACTATGGTGATTAAGGGGTTAGGGGACATTACATTGGCTATTGTAATTATTGTGCATGTTTTGCAGCACCATAGGGGCATGGCCATAATGAAGATGAGGATGAAGATGGCCTTTATCGTGGGTGCCTGTAAAAGGTAAGTGCAATATGTTTTGACTGTATTTATTGAATGTTATATGTATTTAAAATGGCCAAATGCATTATTATCCATATTTGGATAATAGTAATTTTAGCCATTACTGTACTGTATGTGTTAGGGGGTGTATTTAGTTTTAATTGTTGTTTCTTATTTTTGGAGGTGCAACATTGGTACCGCAGGCCCGCGGGGACCCCGGGACGGCCGCGGGGACCCCCGGACTCCCGCAGGGACCCCCGCACTTCTGCGGGGACCCCTGCTTGGTGAGTTATTGACACCCGCGCAACCCCCGGGCTCCGTCGGGACCCCCGCGGGGTCAGCCGGGGACACCCGCTGGCCTGCTGTGTGGGGTTTGCGCATGCAAAAATAAAAAGCCAGAATTTTTTCTAAGTCCAGATTTCTTTGCGTCTAATCTGACCTGACGGGTTCTGATCAACGCAACTTTAGCGTTTGCTAAGGTTGCGTTGCTTAGTGCATCCCGCTTAAGGGCAGAATTTCATGCAAACAGGGCTGCGATCGAGCAAAGTTGGACTTAGAAAAAAATCCTGAAAAAAGTCATTTTTAGACCGCAAAGTGCCTGTTTGCGTTGCTTAGTGCATCGGGTTGAGCCAAAAATCACGATCAAAGAGCACTTTGCGGTCTAAAAGTGACTTATCGGAGCTTAGTGCATAGCCCCCATTGCGTTGGGCTTTTTTCTACATTCTACATATATCCTTACACAATTGCTGACTGCTGACTTGACTGGACACCATGTGTACCCGTACACGTATAAAAAACCTGACTGTAGTTATGCATTTTTAATATGTTCTGCAATTAATGCTGCAACAGATAAGATGGCGACTGTAGAAGAAATATATGAATATTTCATTTCGAACTATGATTTTTACAAATTTTCACCTGACGTTCGTGGGTGGACGCATTCGATAAGGCAAACCTTAACTAACGATCATTGTTTTTATTGCATCACCTCTACTCCTGGAGATAGAGGAGGGTATTGGTGTGTGATCCCACATTTTTACAGTTTGTTTGATCATGGCAGAAGCAAGAGGTGAAAGGTCAGGTTTAATCCATATAAAATTCGACAATCCCAATCCAGCAATGTGCCAGCCAGCACCCGCAACAGCACCGGCTTAAAATAACCGTTCAACCGACCGTCAGTGAAAACCTGGTGAACGGCAATCCTTGTTACCTGTCCCCACCGGAATACCTGCTAAATTTCCTGCCTGAGCCTGATTTCACGTACAGGTACCAGCAAGCTTGCGTGTACCAAATTTTTTTTGTATTACTCCTTTTCCCTTTATTATCCTGTACAAATACAATACTTAATTTGTTCAAAATACGTTTGTTATGTGTTCATATTTTTAATCTTCTACAGTTAGAGGATTTGTGTATGGCTAAAGTGCCTCAGAAAGGACTTCTTTCCCATGTACACTATACAGTATGAACTCGTAACATTAATCTTCAAATTACAATTACAGTGGCGGCCGATCTGAGTCTAAGTCGGCTACATCCACGGCTCTCAGAATATCCCGGTTAGGTGTGTTTTTTTGTCGTTTTCGCCCGGAGTGAACTGCGTTATTTTAGCATTTTATTCTCGCTGTCTGGAATACTGCAATGCCATGTAAAAACTCAGGGGGGCGTTTGCGAGCTGTTGACTTGGAAGTCTAATACCTTCGCGGTTCAACCTACATCAGTACACAGTCTGTGTGTGCGCGTGCAGTAATTGTAAATTTGAATATTTAAAGTATACATGCATTTGCAGTGCTGTTCTGCAGTACAGTATGTCTCAGTTAAAAATTGTTGAAACGCATAGGCGTGTACAGTACTGTAACAGTGTCACATTTCAGCATATACAGCGCTCTCCCCTCGCTCAGGATAATTAACTGCACTGCAGGGTATTTCAACTTCTTATCTTCTGTGCAATGCAGTACATCTCTCCCACACCATTCCTTTGAACGTGTGTCTGGTTTCAATCACATTCCTGCTTGACAGCAGGAATTTACTGCACATGCACCTGTAATTTCGCCCACCACTGCTTGCTTGCCTGAGTGAGTGACCAAAAAAAATGTAAAAAAATTTTTTATTGTAATTTTTTTTTCTCCACAAGCCTGCAAAAACCATCTTACTGTATTACGATATTCAATATGTGCTGTAGCTTTTGACTGCGACCCTGTGCGTTTGACTGCACATGGTTGATTTGTGTGCTTTTTAAGTACTGTATTTGGGGGTGTATTATTATGATGAACTGCCTTTTGAAATCAAAGTATGAACTTCATGCAGCTGTACCCTGTAGCCCCCTCCGCCACGAATGCTAGCTCAAGGATTTGAAATTCCACGGAGTCGTTAATTTTCTGAATCTTGCCATTATGTTCTTAATCCATGCATAGCCCAGCTACAAAGCCTCCCTGCACCTGCGTGTAATCCTTTTAAAGATTGGAGCTGCTTACTGCGCATGAGTCACCCAACACCCCCCTCTACACAGAGTCGTTAATTTACTAAATCTTGCCATTGTGTTGTTAATCCGTCCATAGCCGAGCTACAAAGACTCACTGTGCCTGCGTGTAATTCTCTTTGAGATGGGAATTTTGAGGCTTTGTTTACGGCAATGCTTTGGAAAATCCCTTCTCGAATTTGATTTGCACAGAGCATCACCTCTCTATGCGCCTGTGTGTAATCCTCTTTCGGATGGGAGCTAGTTTATTCCTGCTCATGCTCCTGTAACTTCACCCACCACTGCTTGCTTGAGTGCCCCCCCCCCAAATTTTTTAATTATGATTTTTTAACTGTTATTTTATCCACAAGCCTGCAAAAACAATCTTGATATTACGATATTAAATCTGTGCGTTTGCCTGCACATGGTTGATTTGTGTACCTTTTATGTACTGTATTTGGGGGGTGTAGGGGTCAAATTACAGTATTATGATGATCTGCCTTTTGAAATTACTGTACTCTACAGTACAGTATGTTATTTCTTTGAACTGCTGCACAACTAATTCTTCATCCCTCCCCCACGCACACACAAACTCTTATCGACAGACACCTCCACAGAGTCATTAATTTTCTGAAGTTAGTTAGTCATTGTGTTTTTAATCCATCCCTAGCCGAGCATCAATCGCCTCACTGCGCCTGCGTGTACACTAATCCTTTTAGAGATGGGAGCTTGCTGCTTACTGTGCATGAGTCACCTAGCCCCCTTTATCCACAGAGTCGTTAATTTTCTGAATATTGCCATTGTGTTCTTAATCCGTCCATAGCTGAGCTACAAAGCCTCAGTGCACCTGCGTGTAATCATCCCCCCCCCAACCCTTTGAGGCTTTGTTTACGGTAACGCTTTGGAAAATCCCTTCTCGATTTTGAAATGTAAATCCGATTTGCACAGCATTGTGAGAATTGAGAGTTAAAAAAACCATTAACTGATTCATGTTGTTTTGTCATTCATTCTTATTCATTGGTGTACTGTAGGGGTGGGAGGGGGGGTTTGTGGTTGTTGTCAATGATTATGATTAGCAGGAAAGTGAATAAATATTTATTTTATTTTATCAGGAACCAAAAAATACAAATATAAAAATAATCATGAATAATACATAATGCAGTCTTTATTAAGTTCTTTTGGCAGATTGAAATTGGATAAACATTTAGAAAACATTTGTAAAACATGGGGAAACATGAATTATGCACATTTATAAGAATATTATTTAATAATATATACTGTAATGTATAATATATATATATATATATATATATATATATATATATATATATATATATAAAATAATATTACTATATATATATATATATATATATATATAGACCATACGATACCGGTTGCAACACGACATCAAGGGACAGCACGCAGGTAAGTAAATCAAAAATGTTCTATATTTGATAGAAGACACAAAAACCGACGTTTCGGTCCCCCAGTGGGACCTTTCTCAAGGTGGTGCTGTAATGTATAATATATATATATATATATATATATATATATATATATATATAAAATAATATTACTATATATATATATATATATATATATATATATATATATATATATATATAGTAATATTATTTTCCGTCTTTATGTTGTTCCTCATTCTGTGTACAGTACAGTACAGTAGTTCATTGAGAGAGGAGAGGTTTTGTGTACATCATTACTGCTGTTTATATACACTGGCGACACACTTTATTCGAGCTCGGCTAGTCCCACGAATTCGGGTATACCCGGGTGTATTGAGGTTTGTGACTGTTTTCTGCCCGAGTGCATTGAGGTATTTTCCGGCAGGGATTGAAGCATTTTATTCCCGCTGGCTGCAATACTGCACAGTACATATATATATACTGCATTACAATTCATGAATTTATGCCATCTGGTAGACACGCGAAGCATTGCAGCCTATTAAATCCTAATCATTATCATTTAACAGATCAGCCGCCCATCAGCCAGGCATGAACCCAGGCTGGGAAGGCAAATGCAACGGGGCTTGTCAGAGGTGAGGAGCGGCGCATTCCAGGTATCTGCCAGGTACATACCGGGTATTTGCTCGAATAAAGTGTGTCGGTGCAGTACTGTACATTTTACTCTACAAACAGATTAGACTGGACACAACACCCCACCTTCCCTCAGGCCACCCTTTTTTCCTGAAACGACAAGTAAAACAAAAAATTAGTGCAGTTATGTGTGTACTGTATTATGGCATTGTGTGATGTGTAGTACTAATGTACATGGCTGGTGCTGCTTTCTCTGGAAAGAAAAAAATTGAGCAGTTAGTAGGCAGTTACTGTAGTACTGTCAAACTAGTCTATACTGGAACTACTGTATACTCTGACTACTGTTAAATACTGTGTACTGTAACCTGATGGCTGGTGCTGCTCTCTCTGTAAAAAAAAACTGCAACTACTGTATACTCTGACTATTGGGAAAGAAAAAATATGTGCCATACTTACCTGTATCATACTGTACTTACAATACTACAGCACAGTAGTACTTTCACCACTCGATAATCTTTATCTGAACTTGCCCTTGTCCAGATACTGCATTGTGCCACCTGCTTCCATGGAGCAACCCCGATTCTACGGACGCAGGAACCCACTCGCCTCTGCCGTGCCTGTCATGCAGAAAAAGCGAAAGGCGGTTGCCATTTCCACGCCAATGCAAAAATGACAGGCTAAGGTCAATAAAGAAAACCTTCTGCTGACCCCAAAGGCTAAGGGTTTTCATAGACGTCAGCCTTATTATGTCAAGAAGATATACGGTGATGTACTCTCGACGCAAAACGATTGGCAGCCAATCCATCGAATCCGCAGACCACTTCCTCACATACGCTTCGACGACTCTGCCGCCGCTGTCCCGGAAATCTTCAGCCCATCTTCTCCACCCCTCGTCCTCGACGCTGCCACCGCCCTCCCGGAAACCCACAGGCCATCTTCTCCAGTTCTATCTGACGACGCTGCCGCCTCTGAAATCCACGAGTCACTTTCTCCTTTGCTCTTAGACGACTCTGCTTCTTGCCCGGAAATCCAAAGGTCACTTTCTCCATCCCTCTTCGACGACGCTGCACCTTCTCCTCTACCGGATAACCACAGGTCACCTCCTCCACTCTTCTTCGACGTCGCTGCCGCTTCTCTCCATGGAACCCCCATCTCATCCTCCGTTGCACCCATCCACCCAGTTGTCCACACGCCATGCACAAGAAGCAGCTCGTTAGACCAGATGCTGAATGGGATAAGTGTGGATCTCCCCGGGAACTCTATTGTGCTAGCAAAGATAGATTTGCTTCTGGAGACCATGTTAAATGTTGAGCAACGGATGCTACATTTGGATCAACGGATTATACATATGGATCAATGGATGCTAGATATGGATCTAAAGATGGATTGACGGATGGAGAAGATAGAGGCTGACATAGCGGGTATACATCATTTGCTCGGTGTTAATGCCCCTGTTTCCCCGACACCGGAGCAGGGGGGTGACATGGATGTGATGAATGGGAGCATGGACCCCCTTCCACCACCAAGCGCACCCCCTCCACCAGAAGATGTAGTGTACATGTATGCCGTTGAGGAGGACATGACAACCCCGTCAAGACCACGCCAGGAGACAACACGGCGACCAAGACCAGAGGAAAGCTTCCTCCCAGACAATCTACCATCGCCCATCGCCTCAAACACACCCGCTCGCAGAAGACCTACATTCGCTCGCATCGATACGGTGCCCGACATAACCATGTGCGATCTGCCACCGGCGCTCAGGGAGAAGTATAGGGTGATGAGTGCTGGTGCACCCCACAAGTATGCCTTGTTACTTTTTAAGCAGGTAAAAAGGAGAGATGTCCGCCGGTTCACTGCTCACCGTGGGGGTACAATAAAGGCAGTCCAACACAATCAGAAGAGTAGGCTGTTTATTCGGTGCATGACAAAAACCTTCTGCCACAAAGCAGCCTACTCTTCTGATTGTGTTGGACTGCCTTTATTGTACCCCCACGGTGAGCAGTGAAGCACCGGACATCTCTCCTTTTTTACCTACCTTGAATACTAGGCTGGAGCACGCTCTTTAGCGCTTTGGATCAGCGTCCTATATCAGACGATATTGGCGGAATTAACTCTTCGTGTCAAGATCGTGAGTACCTGCTTCCTATGTGGAAAAAAAGAATTACCGGCACCTAAGAAGTCCATTGAATAAATATCAATCAAATAAAAGTCCAAAACATTCAGTGGAGAATCCCAAAAATGTCCTTAAGTGAATAAGCAGTGAAGGGGTGAACAGACGTCTCTCACCATGCAGCGTGCAATATGTGGAGAAAAGACAACAAAACAAATGATGGTGCAGTATGCCAATCAATGTTGACAAAGGACATTCAGGACTACACAACACAAAATAGACATAACACACAGACAAACCAACACTAGCAAGGCTAAAAACTTAACACAAAGCTTTTTAATAACAACCGATAATGCTGGGTATCCGGAGGGTACAGGAAATAGCACCAAGGTCCAGAGGGGTAAAAGTGAAACCTTACTTACAGGACAATAGAAGGAAACAGGCAGTACAGATGTAAATCGCACTGATGCTCCTTAGTAGTGGTGACCGGAGCTCCTTTCCAAGAGTTCCCTCGTGTTCAGGGTGGATGGTATGTCGCTGGAAAGCGGAACTTCCCGGCGGATGTGACGTCACACACTGCGGGGCTTCCTGGAACAATGCTCCTCTCTCTTTCCTCCCCCCTTACGACCTGATCAACTGCTACACAGTGTCCTCCTTAACCATAGACAGCTCTAAAACAAGAGAATAACTTCCCAACGCGTTTCATGCGCATGCGCGCACTTCTTCAAGGGTTGCATCCCTGGACTTCCCCTGTCAGAGTGTTTGTCCCCGTTACCATGTCACTCTAATAAAATATTTTTAACCCTTACACTGCTGGTCCCCTACTCTACTTGCTGTGCACCGCTGCAATCCTAGGATTTTTTTAAAGCAAGATAACCAAGCGTGATGCACGCACCCTGGAAGCTGCTACACCGTGAGTATTGTTTTTCCCCCTCATTCATGGGGATTGGCTGACCTGCAACAGTGTGACAGTGAGGACATCCTGCCCTGTGGAGTCTTATAAGATTATTGGTATGTCAACCCTTTAATTGACTCTGTTTTATGGGCATTCAAATACTACAGAAGGGTCACTGTTCATCATACACTGGGTCCAATACTCTGTTTAGCTTTATGTGCTTCCATTTACCATGATATATGGATTTTGATGTGTTTATACAATGATTTCATTTATGTCTGAACCGGATTGAGCACTGCCATTGGGACTTGTGCCCTAAACTTTCTATCCTTTGTCAACATTGATTGGCATACTGCACCATAATTTGTTTTGTTGTCTTTTCTCCACATATTGCACTGCTGCATGGTGAGAGCCGTCTGTTCACCCCTTCACTGCTTATTCACTTAAGGACATTTTTGGGATTCTCCACTGAATGGTTTGGACTTTTATTTGATTGATATTTATTCAATGGACTTCTTAGGCGCCGGTAATTCTTTTTTTCTATGTTCTGTTGTCTGACTGTACTGTCAGTATTTGCCAGGCTGCCCGTTTTTCACTGATATTTGGTTATTTAAGTACACATTTATTTTATTTTTAGCGCTGTTTTACACCGTCTTTTTTTGCTGTTGCTTCCTATGTGGGGTTTACAGCTGGGTATGAGACGCCGGGATTAGTGAAGGCAGTGGCGGAGATCAGCTGGTAGTAGCCGCATGTGAGTTCCTGTGCAGGGAGCGCGGCTTTGCTGTTTTCTTTTCTCCTTACCACTTCATGGCTCCATCCTGATGGTCAGTCTCGTGTGCCCAGTAGTTTTACTCCATGACTTTATTATATGCTAACAAGACTATGATTTACTAGCGCTACTCATTCTATTGATATTCATATGAACATTGTGGATTTTGTTTACACTATCTGGAGCATCGGTTTTGGAGTGTATTCTCCATATCTTTCTACTTTTTAAGCACCATGTTCCCTACTCGTTGTACTGCGACTGGGCCTTCAGAGTGAACTACAACGGAAATCGCTTAAAAAAGGCGCTTCTTGCCAATTTAAGAAAGAACATTCTGGATGAAATGCGGCGCTTTTATCCAATTACAGATCCTGTAATGAAAGGCGTTCGAGACTGCATTAATGGCGTTTTGCGCCCTGCAAGGAATTGGCCATGGACGACCAATGTGGTGGACTTTCTGGTTTAATCACGGGAACTGTAAGACCATACTGTTGTGCTGAACTGTGCTGTACTGTACATGTTTTGACCTGCTGAACTTAAATAAAGGAGATGTTTTAACCTGCTGTACTGTATTTAACTTACTGTTTTAACTTGCTGTACACCCACACAGGACCTGCACAATTCCAATCCGAGGGCCGCAAACAGGCACGTTTTTCAAGGTTGTCCTGAAAACCGGGCCTGTCTGCTGCCCTCGAGGACTGTAGTGGTGCAGGCCTGACTGACTGTTTTGCACACCATCCCACTGTACTGTATACTGTATATTTCTTTAATAAAGGAGATGTTGCGTTTTGTATACTGTATTTTATGAATAAAGATTTTTTTTAATCACAGGTAAGACCATACTGTTGTGCTGAACTGTATTGTACATGTTTTGACCTGCTGTACTTAAATAAAGGAGATGTTGTTGTGTGTTGTTTAACTTGTTTTTATACAGATTTTTTTTAACTTGCACAGGACCTGCACAATTCCAGTCCCGAGGGCCGCAAACAGGCACGGTTTTCAAGGTTGTCCTGAAAACCGGGCCTGTCTGCTGCCCTCGAGGACTGTACTGGTGCAGACTGTTTTGCACACCACCCCACTGTAAATGTTTTAACTTGCTGTACACACACACAGAACCTGCACAATTCCAGTCCCTGAGGGCCGCAAACAGGCACGTTTTTCAAGGTTGTCCTGAAAACCGGGCCTGTCTGCTGCCCTCGAGTACTGTACTGGTGCAGACTGTTTTGCACACCATCCCACTGTATATGTTTTGACTTGCCATTCTTTAATAAAGGAGATGTTGCGTTTTGTATATTTTATAAATAAAGAATTTGTTTTTAAAACATGTGACTGTAAACCATACTGACTGACAAATATATGTTTTTACTTTCTATACATAAATGTTTTCACAACTGTAGCAGTAAACCATACACCTGTTGATGTTTTGAATTGCTGTGCACTTAAAATGTTTCTACATTGTACAGTATTTGTAAATAAATGTTTTTGTACTTACTCCACCAATAAAAGAACATGTTGATTTGTTTTACATTGTTCCATTGGCTCCTTTGCTACTGTAACAAAATACAGTGTTTCTAGAATGTACACTACTGTCCAGGCATACTGTACTGTATACTGTAGGCATGCTCAGTACAAGAGTATTAAAAAAATAGAAGACACATACAGTACTGTACTGTATGTACTGGCACTGTATAGAAGACACATACTGTATGTACAGTACTGTAATGCATGTAGGATAAATGCATAGTTTTTATTTTTTCGGGTTTATTACATAGTATACTGTATATAAAAAAGTATTGTATACTGTACGGCCGGAAAACATCACCATACTGTTTCAGGTATTCTATCCTAATCAATAACAACAGCCACTAAACTGTAGACTCCGGTACGTGGGTTTTTAAATCCGATTCAGCAATGTGCAGGCATTGTTACACAAAGCGATATTATCCATCGAAATCCCTCCATTAGCCGTTTTCTTTTCTGAGGAAAAACAAAAAGAAAAGTTTTACTGTAATGGTCTAAAGAAGTTCCCAGCCAGTCCCACCAATAATTTTCTCGGGGGGCGTCTCCTGTTCACATGCGCATGCGCCTACCGTCGATGTAATGACACACATACCGTATGCATTTCAAGAAGGTTCCAATGCGCATGCGCCTAGCATTCCACCAATTGTTCAGTATCTGCAGTACAGTACTGTAGAAGCCGCTCAGCCAATGATATTGCTTACAGGAGAATCGCTTGACTTTTGAATCGCACCGATATTGATACTGTATTGTCAAAATCAAAAAAGACACAGAGAATAATACGGCAACAATACTCACCATAGAATTTCCCATTCAGCTAGCGCCGGCGCCGGTCCACTGCCAGTCCAGTGTTCTTGATCATCCACGTCGATAGTTTGCAGTGGGACTTGTCCACCTGTAGTCAGCTGATGAGGCTGGAAATTGCTTAGGTACATGCAAGCTTGATCGAAACTGCACGGCTCTGGCTCAGGGTTGTCACTGACGGTGGGACCGTTATTGGAAGCCGGTGCTGGTGCACTGCTTGGCAGCGACTGTCGTTTCTTAGTTGGTTGGTTTTAACACGACCCTTCCCCTTTTGCCGTCTGCATGATCATAGATAAGGAAAAAGCCGGCGATACACACCAATACCCTCCAATAAATTGTGGCTCAATACGATAAAAACAGGGATTGCTACATAACCTTTTCCTTATTGCACGCTTCCACGTATGAGGAGTTGGCGAAAATTTGTAAAAGTCATAGTTTTCGATAAAATACTGATACATTTGAACAACTGTTGCCATCTTATCATCTGTTGCTTTAATCGCGGCCCATATCAAATACGCATAACTTCTGTTGGATTTTTGGAAAACGGGCTGCACTTGAACACTCATGGCGGGCGGCGGGTCTCTAGAGAATACTGTAACCGAAACTGGTCTTTGTCTTTCTTTAATATGAAAAGCCTAAATTGATACATTTTTGCAACCTTTTCCTTCAGTCTCAAGGCCAAGTTACAATAGCATACTGTGGTATCTTTTTTAAACGAAACACTTGCAAGTCGACACATTACTGAAGCGCATGCGCATTACAATTCATGAATATCTGCCATCTGGCGGACACGCGAAGAATTGCAACCTATTAAATCCGAACCATTCTCAATAAACGCATCAACCGCGCGCCAACCGCGCATGACCCGTGGCTGAGAATGCAAAATGAATGCGGTATGCGCCAGGTGAAGTGCGTCGCATTCCAGGAAAAATCCAGGGAAAAACCGGCGATGTGTTAGACTCAGATGAGCCGCAGCAGTACAGTACACACATACTTGAAGTACTGTACGGCAATAAAAGACAGGTTTACTGTAAATGCTATTAGATTTTTAAGACAACACGCGATCGCCCACTTGAGTTTCTCGACGGTATTGCAGACAACGATAAAATGCCATTTCCTGCACTCAATAAAAACACGAGTCAACACACGTCTTAAGGCGGCACGGTTGGAAGAAATCACGCGTCATGACATGGGTATTCCGAGGTATACAACGCGTGAAGTGTTCGAATAACAGCCGCTGCATCTGTGCATTTTTTTATACAATTATCAAGTCTCTAGGGTTTTTCTGGGTTGCCTTTACTTTTAAGCTTTTTTCTTGTCTTTTCTATTGAGTTTGTTATGGTACAAAAAAGTTCTGACATTCAATTAGTGAGTTCAGGTGCACTAACATCACACGACGGGTGCATTGATGTCGCATGTTCAGCGCGCTGATGTCACACATTGTGCATCATTGGGCGGTTCCCCTTGCTTGGATGTGATTAGTGGCATCAGCGTACATTGAGCCAATAAATAAACTCGGACAAATCTGTATGTATACCTTGATAAGGCACTACGGTGTGAAATGCGTAGGTGGGGTTATACCTCCAACCCAATCAATGTATTGATTTTTTTTATGGGAACACACTTCTCTGTATTTGTTCCATTTGCCATGCTGGTAGTGTTCTGTTTTTTCCGCTCGTTTTCCTAAAAATTGTTAAAAACTGGAGGGCTGCTGCACTGTAAGAATAATCATTAGATTATGTCTTGGGAGATGTCGTGAAAATTGATCATATGAATGGCATAAAAGTGTGTGTACAGTAAGTGTCTGTGATGCAACCAAATAGTATATAGGTTCATGTGTGTGTGTGTGTGTGTGTGTGTATATATATATATATATATATATATATATATATATATATATATATATATAGACAGAAAAAGAGAGAGAGCGCACGCCCCATAGCATAATACTGTGTGGTTTATTATAAAATAGGGGAAGGGATGGATGGGGGGGGGGGGGAAATCGCACTCACAAGATAAAAAGTTTTAAAAGGCAGTTTGTGAATTATATCACCACCATCCGGTACTGCTGGGCGAAATCACTTCCAGATCGCTGATCAAGATCACCGCCGACCGGATAAGGACGCCGTCACACCATCTATATGCTGTTCAAATTCAGCTCTCCACTCCGAATGGCCGCTGTAGTCTTCCCGCGCTGGGTATGGCCTCGTGCGCGTGCGCAGTGTCTTCGTGACGTAATCACGCTTCTCAGTATCCCTGACGCGTTTCGTCACCAATCGGCGACTTTCTCAAAGGGCTGATGATTCATGGGTAAATGTCCTGCCCTTTTATACAGCCAGTCCAATAATTAATGATCAATCGCAAAGTGATAAGTGACCCATAATATGCTATTAGGGTGCTGCTCATATAAATGAATACTAAAGATGACTGACAGCAAAAGAGGCAGATATATAACTATAATATATGGAGATAAACACTTATTATGGGAGGATCTAAAAAGCTTAATTCATGTACAAAACACATATAATTACATAATAAAACTACATTACATTCTAAAAATAAAAATAGATGTAATTCATATGTTGGGATAAGTGAACTGACAAACAAAATACATCTAACACTAATAAAAATACCCTTATTGGTCAAATGAATACTACATATAATGACAAATTGATATAACAATATATTCCCTATACAAAAAACAGATGGGATAAAGTGTGACATTGAATTATACTAGTAAACAAATACAATAGTACCAATAGTAAACAATGTGTTATTCCATTAAGGAACAAAGAGTCCAAGGGATATAAATGGGAGAGGGAAAGAGTTATGAGGAATGGTGTATAAGATACACGTCAAATATTAATATATATGTATATATGTGTATATATTGAAAAATGAATTAAATGATTATTATATTTATCCAGGGAAGTGTCCACTATACTTATATGTGTGTGTGTGATTCTTAATTATTACTGTGTGTGTATTAAATTCTCAATGTTGATTTAATTTAAAAAGTATTTTTATATGATTGTCTGTGCACTCAGTGATGTCCCTAAGGACAGGGGCTGGGGAATGACGTGAAGGGAAGGGAGTGGGGAGAGGGGGGAAGGAAAGGGGAGGGAAAGGGTGGGAAAGGGAGGTGGGTGGTGGATGGGATGTGGATGACAGGGTGAAACTATGGGGGAGGACAAGGGGGGATGCTGTTGAGGATGTGGGAGTGGAGGAAAGAGAGGACCGAGGAGAGAGCTGTTGTACTTACTCCCACAGTTAGAGCGACGAGAATCCAAGCTGGCAGGAGATCAGACTAGAGTACTAGCATTCAGACACTCATTGAGTCCACCAGGGGTAAGTGTCCCTAACTGGTGGATCCAATAAGTCTCCTGTCTGCACAAGATCTTGAACCGATCGCCTCCCAGAGCACAGGGAGAGATATATTCCAAGCCCATTATTGTCATACATTTCGGGTCCTGGTTATGGTGAATTTTATAGTGTCGGGAAATACCATTCACAATTAATCCCTTTATGACACTCCTTCTGTGCTCCAGGAACTGAGTGCAGAGAGGCCTTGTGGTGCGTCCAATATAACGTAACCCGCATCCACACTGGATGCAGTACACCACAAATTTACTGCGGCAGTTGATAAAGTTCCTAACCTGATACACACTATCTCTATATGGAGAACTGAACTAAATTCCTGTCTTCAGATGTCTACAGGTAATGCACCTCCCTCGTCCACATTTATGGTTACCTTTGAGGCTATTACAGTATCAACCAACTTATTGGAGACTTTATCTGATTTCAATTTGGTGGGTGCTATAATGCTCTCCATATTTCTAGCCTTTCTGTAAACTATCGATGCCCGATCAGGAAGAATGCCTTTTAAATGAGGATCACATCTGAGAATTCCCCAGTGATTGCTCACAATCTTCTGGATGGCTCTATGTGACTGATTGTAAGTTGTAATAAATCTCAAACTGGATTTAACATTATTGTCCGAAATCACTGGTGAATTATATCTCAGACGAGATGTGACCTGCCTATTCTTTGATGTAAGCAGCATTTTGGATCTATCAAGGGAATTAACTTTCCTAAAAGATTCAGAAACCAATTTATTATCATAACCTTTTTGTATGAATTTGAGGCTGAGTTGTTCAGACTGCTGGACAAAATCAATATCTCTAGAGCAGTTTCTCTTGATTCTATGAAACTGCCCCAGAGGAATATTGTGTAGCCACTGCTTTCGATGGTTGCTGGACGCATGAACATAATTATTTACAGAGACTTCCTTAAAGTGCGTGGATGTGATAATATTGAGATTTTCATCTGTGGTGAGTAGTAGATCCAAAAACACTAAGGAGGTGGCGTCTGTCTCGGTCCCATAAAGGGTATTGTTTCTCCTTGTCTCTTTCCCTCTCCTTCTCCCTGGACTTCTTTTCCTGTTTCTGAAACATTGAAACAATACCCTTTATGGGACCGAGAGGTTCCCAACAAATCACAGAGTCTGGGAAAAAGAGGAGGAGAGGAGTTAGAGCGGGGAGAGTCCAGCAGGCCAAGAAGGAGAACAGAAGAAGATTGATATCCCCCAATGAGGGTAATAGTTCCATATTCAATTTATCATCCAAATTATTATCCATCTATGATATATCTCTTTTGGAGAGGGGTCTGTCATTTGCTCCAAACACAGGCCCTAATGCCTTCCAGTTGTTTGTGGATCTCAATAGTTTTATTAGGAAAATAACGTTAAAAAGACATTTCAATATTCAAGAAACTAATATTAGAAATAATAAAGAGGCGGATCTATTTAATACACAGGATCATGTTCATTTAGAAGCCCTCTCTTCACTGTTGGGGGAATCAGAAGGTGTCTTAAATGCATCACAGGATGGCATTGACTTTTTAAATTTATCCATGCATCCTACTGAGAGTAATTTTGATTTGGAGGAGGATCTGAAGATTATACACTCACCTTTCAGACCCAAATCGATCTTTTTCCCCTACCAGTCCAAGGGAGGATTCATTGAAGCCTTTTATAGTCTAGTACTGCAGGACTTTGAGGCATTATGCTGTAAAAAAACTAAGATAAATAAAAATCTGAGTCAAGGTGAACTGGACGCATTGAAACTATTTAAAGAAAATCCCCTTATTGTCATCAGGCAGGCTGACAAGGGGGGAGGAGTGGTCATCCAGGACACTTCTGCGTATCTCCTAGAGGCACGCAGACTCCTGGGTGACCAGGCCTCCTATGTTACACTTGAGTCTGAACCGGTTCAGGGTTATCAAATTGAATTGAAAGAGCTTCTCTCTATAGCACTCACCCAGGATATCATTTCCAAAACAGAGTTTAAATTTTTATTTAATCCCCATCCTCGCACCCCTATATTTTACCATTTGCCTAAGGTGCACAAGTCCCTGGTCAATCCCCCTGGCAGGCCCATTGTGTCTGGGGTGGAGTCGATGACGTCGAGCTTGTCCCAATATGTGGATTATCACCTTCAACCTTATGTAGCTCAGCTCAGGTCACATGTTAGGGACACGCTCCATGTCATCGAAGCCACCTCGGGCATTAAGTGGAAGTCCACCTATTTGTGGGCCACATGCGATGTGGCCTCATTATATACCTGCATTGACCATACCATGGGCATTGAAGCATTAAAATACTGGCTTGACAGGGGTTTGTGCATCCCAAGGAAACATAAGTCATTTATTCTGGATTGTGTTAGATTTATTTTAAATCACAATTATTTTTTGTTTGAGGAAGTTTTTCATTTACAGATCTGTGGAACGGCTATGGGCACGAGGTTCGCTCCCAGCTATGCAAATCTCTTCATGGGATACTGGGAGGAGAGATTTGTGTGGCAAAATAAAGATCTTGGAGCGGGCCTCGTGTACTATGGCCGTTTCATAGATGATATGATTTTCATCTGGGATGGAGAGGAGGCGCAATTATTAGAAATTCTTAAATCATTGGATGACAATCCTTTAGGATTGAAATTCACATTCAATACAGACGCCACCTCCATAGTGTTTTTGGATCTACTACTCACCACAGATGAAAATCTCAATATTATCACATCCACGCACTTTAAGGAAGTCTCTGTAAATAATTATGTTCATGCGTCCAGCAACCATCGAAAGCAGTGGCTACACAATATTCCTCTGGGGCAGTTTCATAGAATCAAGAGAAACTGCTCCAGAGATATTGATTTTGTCCAGCAGTCTGAACAACTCAGCCTCAAATTCATACAAAAAGGTTATGATAATAAATTGGTTTCTGAATCTTTTAGGAAAGTTAATTCCCTTGATAGATCCAAAATGCTGCTTACATCAAAGAATAGGCAGGTCACATCTCGTCTGAGATATAATTCACCAGTGATTTCGGACAATAATGTTAAATCCAGTTTGAGATTTATTACAACTTACAATCAGTCACATAGAGCCATCCAGAAGATTGTGAGCAATCACTGGGGAATTCTCAGATGTGATCCTCATTTAAAAGGCATTCTTCCTGATCGGGCATCGATAGTTTACAGAAAGGCTAGAAATATGAAGAGCATTATAGCACCCACCAAATTGAAATCAGATAAAGTCTCCAATAAGTTGGTTGATAATAGCCTCAAAGGTAACCATAAATGTGGACGAGGGAGGTGCATTACCTGTAGACATCTGAAGACAGGAATTGAGTTCAGTTCTCCATATAGAGATAGTGTGTATCAGGTTAGGAACTTTATCAACTGCCGCAGTACATTTGTGGTGTATTGCATCCAGTGTGGATGCGGGTTACGTTATATTGGACGCACCACAAGGCCTCTCTGCACTCGGTTCCTGGAGCACAGAAGGAGTGTCATAAAGGGATTAATTGTGAATGGTATTTCCCGACACTATAAAATTCACCATAACCAGGACCCGAAATGTATGACAATAATGGGCTTGGAATATATCTCTCCCTGTGCTCTGGGAGGCGATCGGTTCAAGATCTTGTGCAGACAGGAGACTTATTGGATCCACCAGTTAGGGACACTTACCCCTGGTGGACTCAATGAGTGTCTGGATGCTAGTACTCTAGTCTGATCTCCTGCCAGCTTGGATTCTCGTCGCTCTAACTGTGGGAGTAAGTACAACAGCTCTCTCCTCGGTCCTCTCTTTCCTCCACTCCCACATCCTCAACAGCATCCCCCCTTGTCCTCCCCCATAGTTTCACCCTGTCATCCACGTCCCATCCACCACCCACCTCCCTTTCCCACCCTTTCCCTCCCCTTTCCTTCCCCCCTCTCCTCACTCCCTTCCCTTCACGTCATTCCCCAGCCCCTGTCCTTAGGGACATCACTGAGTGCACAGACAATCATATAAAAATACTTTTTAAATTAAATCAACATTGAGAATTTAATACACACACAGTAATAATTAAGAATCACACACACACATATAAGTATAGTGGACACTTCCCTGGATAAATATAATAATCATTTAATTCATTTTTCAATATATACACATATATACATATATATTAATATTTGACGTGTATCTTATACACCATTCCTCATAACTCTTTCCCTCTCCCATTTATATCCCTTGGACTCTTTGTTCCTTAATGGAATAACACATTGTTTACTATTGGTACTATTGTATTTGTTTACTAGTATAATTCAATGTCACACTTTATCCCATCTGTTTTTTGTATAGGGAATATATTGTTATATCAATTTGTCATTATATGTAGTATTCATTTGACCAATAAGGGTATTTTTATTAGTGTTAGATGTATTTTGTTTGTCAGTTCACTTATCCCAACATATGAATTACATCTATTTTTATTTTTAGAATGTAATGTAGTTTTATTATGTAATTATATGTGTTTTGTACATGAATTAAGCTTTTTAGATCCTCCCATAATAAGTGTCTATCTCCATATATTATAGTTATATATCTGCCTCTTTTGCTGTCAGTCATCTTTAGTATTCATTTATATGAGCAGCACCCTAATAGCATATTATGGGTCACTTATCACTTTGCGATTGATCATTAATTATTGGACTGGCTGTATAAAAAGGGCAGGACATTTACCCATGAATCATCAGCCCTTTGAGAAAGTCGCCGATTGGTGACGAAACGCGTCAGGGATACTGAGAAGCGCGATTATGTCACGAAGACGCTGCGCACGCGCACGAGGCCATACACAGCACGGGAAGACTACAGCGGCCATTCGGAGTGGAGAGCTGAATTTGAACAGCATATAGACGGTGTGACGGCGTCCTTATCCAGTCGGCGGTGATCTTGATCAGCGATCTGGAAGTGTTTTCGCCCAGCAGTACCGGATGGTGGTGATATAATTCACAAACTGCCTTTTAAAACTTTTTATCTTGTGAGTGCGATTCCCCCCCCCCCCATCCATCCCTTCCCCTATTTTATAATAAACCACACAGTATTATGCTATGGGGCGTGCGCTCTCTCTCTTTTTCTGTCTGTAGATATCCGTGGAGGTGGTTTATCCCATGTGAGAGCAGCAGAAGATCCCCTTGCACACATCCTATACCTCCTATTATGGACTGACTATTGAAGGACTGGTTGGATTTTATATTATAATTTTATATATATATTTTTTTTTTTCATTTTTTCATACTGTATTTGGTCATTTTTCAGCATTTTTTGCACTTTTTTAGTCATAATTTTCACTATTTGTTATGCATAATCCTATGGTGTCGTTTTAAGTAGAATTTGTTTATCATGTTTAGTATATAACATTCCTATTGCACATTTTTGTTTTTTAAACACATTTAGGATATATACACACTTTCAATATATAATATTCAGCACTACAGTTTATTTATATACACTGCATTATAGTATTATTTTGGCGCCACAATTTTTTTCTTCTCATATATATATATATATATATATCAATCATCTGAATGGACCTAATAACTTCTAGGAAGATGGACTTGAATCCTATGGGGCATTTCCTGGCCCCTGCAGAGCACCAGAGAGAACAGTAGTAAATGCAGGGAAATATATGAATCCAAAGAAAAATAAAGATCAATATAAATAAAGATAAATACAGGCATTTTTCCACACTACCCACTCCGATGGGTGTTTGGTAGAGGATGTTGTATCAAATGATAGGTTCATTAGAATGCAATGTTGTCAATAATCCTATCCAGTGGAAGTCAATGTGCACAATGGTAAGTGTACAGGAATAAGTAAATAATAACATTTAATACAGAATTGTTCCTCAAGTAATGTGACCTGCCTCCAGTTCTACTCTCCCAGAATATATCATACTTAACTGTACTAGTCGGTCAATCAGGTGGGCATAGAGAATGAGATAGCACCATATAACCTGTCTATACTCTACCAGTATAAACCAATCAGTTCCAGAGGTTTTTTAACACCCTTATCTATTGGTAATAATGTAATATTTAATAGGATATGCAGTGATACTATGGCTCCAAATTACATAATGTTATGATTTTTTTAAAATCTAATTCACATTTTCCCCATACCCCAAGATGTTTCGCCGAGATTTGCAAAGCCAAATCCAAAACCAGAACACGAAAATATTTAAAAAACCAAACCAAAATACGGGACAGTTGCACATCTTTAGTTATGATAGTGTTACTAGTGATAGTAACAGTTATGATAGTGTTACTAGTAGAAGAGGTACAGTACAGTAGTTCTACGTGAGAAATGTTGCTACATTATATTACTGTACATGTTTGGCCGCAAACAGTCTCAGAGGAGGTGGATGGTAGAGCATGTGTCCAGTAGCAGTGAATGAGAATGAATGAACATCTTATTTCCCCAGAATTTGGTATGCCATTCTCCATGCCAACAGATTCAGAGAAGGAAGTGGATTAAATGATAGATTATGTCTAATTGCTTTCATTTACTATGTTGTCCAATTGAAATGACAATGTATGGCCTGTGTGCTGGGTGGACTTAACTGCCACCAGTGCCATCCTTCCTATTGCATATTACAGTAGCACTTCCACTACCACCATAATCACGGCACCATTTCATATGTTATTTTACGTACATTTTGTGGGGGCCCAAACAAGCCAGCTGTCATACAGTACATCATTGCCAGCCACAGACATAACAAAGTAACAGCTTGTTCTATATACGTTTTAATTGTCACATTTATAACAACAGTGGGAGGAAGACCCAAAGACATTCCTTTTATTTTTCCCCTGTGAAAACTCACATATGTACATACAGTAACAGTGTTTTGTGTGTCTGCTGCTATAGCTGTAGGGTCTAGTGAGAAAAGCTAAGAAACTAAATCTAAGCTGTGAGAAGCTACAAACATGAAGAAAAGTAAATATTCAATGTGGTACACAATGGTTTGTTACATGTGTAACCCCTCTTTATTTCCCTATAGGTATGAATGTATGTACTAGGGCAGGGGCCTAAGTCCACCGCCTTGTACCTGAGAGAGAATATTTAGCCTGCGAAGAATCAGGCTGCAGTCAAACAACGCAGCGGGATACGTAGCTTATAAATAATTGTACTTTATAGGTAGGGAACACAGGAATCGCATGCCATGGCCTTCAATGTCAGGAATCCTAGAGAACTCGCGGCTGCAGAACTTCAAAAAGTAGGTGGACACTCTAAACATATTTTGTTTATATTTGATATATTAATTGATTGTATGTTTATTTTAACTTTAAGTTGTTTGTGAACATTCTTTGATATATTTGATACATTATTGATTTTCTTTGGGAATAGCGCTATAGTTGTGTACTTCTCTATCTGTACCCTTCAATGTCAGGAGATCACACGTAAGGCAATATACGTACAGTATAATAACAAACCTCACTGCGCAAATGTCCCACAGAGTCACTTATTCAGTTAAAGTGGCCCGTGTGCTAACTGAAAAGGCCACTGTAGGTATCTTCTGCTCTCAGTCATTGGCTGGTACTGTATGTCATCAATGCACTTAATACAGTGGTATGCAGAGCAGTTAACTCCTTATATCCACCATGGGCAGTGTGTATACTAAGAGGTGTTACAAAGGTAAGCATGCATAAGCAACAAGGGAATAACATTTACACTCAGACTCCTCATCAATAATCATAAATGTACATTGTAAGCTCCCACGAGCAGGGCCCTCTTTACCTTTTGTATCCATGTGTGCTTGTTTGTCCGTATTTGCTATGCCATTTTGTTTATGTAATATACATAACCCTGTACCAACATGGTACCGCGCTGCGGAATATGTTAGCGCTTTGCAAATAAACAATAATAATAATATAGCTGACAAATGTTGTTTGGAAAAGGACGCGGGTTTGGGGGTAGCAGTCAGCTACGTGTGGTCAGGGTTTAGGGTTCAGGGTAGGCAGTAGGTAACAGAATGGGACTTTTGGCTGTGGCCTTTTTGCTGCGATCAAGTTGCCCCCTGGCCCCATGCTGCAGGGACTTACCCGCGCAAGCTTGCTGACTTGGATGCCATTTTGGGCTGACTTACACCTCAACCCTTTGAACTCCACCCAACATTTTTAAATTACCTGCACATGCCGACTTACCAGCGCTCGCCTCAACCCTATGAGTGTCGTGCAGCCATTTATAAATGACCTGCATATTTAATATCTGCTGTTTTTCTTTCGACACCCTGATCATTAACCAGGCTTAAAGCAGGGTTCCGTGCCAGGCAGGGTTAAAGCAGGGTTCCGTGCCAGGCAGGGTTAAAGCAGGGTTCCGTGCCAGGCAGGGTTAAAGCAGGGTTCCGTGCCAGGCAGGGTTAAAGCAGGGTTCCGTGCCAGGCAGGGTTAAAGCCGCAGTCCCATTTACCTGAATGAAAAAAAGAATTCTTTAAAAGTCACTTTTAATTTCCCCTTTTCTTCCAAATCGCAAACAAAGGAACAGGTCGCCAAGGTTTACAACCATGAGAGACTGATGCTAAATCATTTTTGTGGTATGTTAGGCCACCACAGAGAATACATCAAAAACCCAAAACTCAGGCAAAATCATTGAACATTTGCAAAGCGCTAAGCATCTTAGATCAGTGAAGTTCAAAAGCACACGTATAAAATGTAACATAGTGTTTGTTATGTGTGACAATGCGCAACAGTGTTACTCTGTGTGTATCTGTATATCCATCTTGCTATGTGTATCCATCTTGCTGTGTGTATCTGTGTGTCCCATTGCACAGCAGTGATCTTGGTGAGTATTGGTCTTTCATAAATGCTACATTATAGCCCAGTAATCCTGCGGTGTATATATCGCTCAGTCACATGTGTGTATCATTGTGTGTGTGAGGGAGCGAGCCAATATGATTTGCCCATGCCTCGAGCTGGACTCCTCTCCCATTCCCAATAAACACACCATACAACTTCTTGGGAGAATTTAACAGCCAGTGCTTTATTTATTACATTATATCTCATATTTACCCCAACTAGGGACCCAGCCAGGGACCCAGCTCACATCCACTAGAGCTCAAGGGATACCCTCAGCTTGTGCTCATGAAGCCGTTCAGTACCTTAATCTGAATGTACAGAGCCCCCAATGGAAGGTCACTACCACATCAACCGAGTGTCACAGGGACTCCAGGAGCAGGTAGGACCTTGTGGCCAGAACAGCAGGGGAGGCAAGGATTGTTGCGGCCACGGGCTGAGGTCGGTGGCAGGCAGCAAGCAGTATCGCCGGGGTCACAGGCAGGGTTCGGTGGCAGACAGCAAGCAAGATCATCAGGGTCCAGTCAGGGGTCGGCAACAGAAATCAAGGAACAGGACAGGGGAGCTGGAACTGAGACAAGGGACTCATAAGCAGGAAACAAACAAGGACAAGCCAGAACACTAGCAAGGGCCTTTAATATGAATCCATAAGGAACAGAAGAATAAGCAGAAGCATGGGCATGGGCATAAGGAGTCAGGACACAAAAAAGGCAAGGGAAGAACAGGAAACTATAAGGACAGAGGATAGGAGCACCAAGAGGAGACATACAGACATAGGAACCCCAGAGCAGACAGAAAACAGCAGCACACCCGGTGGGCAGACAAGGAACAGAAGGGGAGAGGGAGAACTAGGAAAATATGTCAGGACTATTCCTAACAGCAAGCCTAGTCTGGAATGGTACCATCTTCCACAAATTCCATCCAGAAGGTAACCACCATTCCAGCCGCCCAGCCTAGAATGGTACCGCCTCCCCCAATTAAAATACTTCTGAGTAACATTACTCCCGCCAACACATACACCAATTTTCAACAAAAGCAAAGCAGAATTCTGATCTTGCGTTCGAAAGCCGACATCCCTCATCCCTAAAAACAGGGTGGGTGGGACTTGGCTCCAGTACATCCTAGAAGAAAGAGGAAGCTAGGATCCCTCCCCCTTGCCCCAAGTACCCCTTACTTAACCTCCTGGGGTAGGGATCCCTGAAGTCATGCCGGCCCTTCCTTACAGGGTCAGGGATTTGATATGTGTGAGGCTGTGAGGTGATAGAGATGGCGCTATAACCACAGGATGATAATGATGCAGAAGAGGTCAATATCAGATGTGTACATAGGTGTGTTATATTCTACTTTTGCATACAGTGTGTGTTACACAGGAGAAGGTAGGTGTCTGTGTGAGGAGGTAGTTACTGGAGAGGTATCTTTTTGGGAGGGTAGTTATAGGAAAGGTAGGTATCTGTGTGAGTGGGTAGTTACAGGAGAGGTAGGTATCTGTGTGAGGGTGTAGTTACAGGAGAGTTAGGTATCTGTGTGAGGGTAGTTACAGGAGAGGTAGGTATCTGTGTGAGAGGGTAGTTACAGGATAGGTAAGTGTCTGTGTGAGGCTAGTTACAAGAGAGGTATCTGTGTGAGGTAGTTACAGGAGAGGTAGGTATCTGTGTGAGAGGGTAGTTACAGGAGAGGTAGGAATCTGTGTGAGTGGGCAGTTACAGGAGAGGTAGGTATCTGTGTGAGTGGGCAGTTACAGGAGAGGTAGTATCTGTGTGAGAGGGTAGTTACAGGAGAGGTAGGTATCTGTGTGAGAGGGTAGTTACAGGAGAGGTAGGTGTCTGTGTGAGAGGGTAGTTACAGGAGAGGTAGGCATCTGTGTGAGAGGTAGTTACAGGGGAGGTAGGTATCTCTGTGTGAAGGTAGTTACAGGAGAGGTAGGTGTCTGTGTCAGAGGTTAGTTACAGGAGAGGTAGGTATCAGTGTGAGAGGGTAGTTACAGGAGAGGTTGATATCTGTGTGAGAGGGTAGTTACAGGAGAGGTATGTATCTGTGTGAGACGATGGTAACAGAAGAAATGAAGGGTCAATGCAGGGACGTGTTAGCAATAGCACGAGAGGTGCAATTAATTAGTAGCTGATGGGAAAATGATGGAGACCGTTATCATTGAAACATATGAATTGAAGTTATTAACCCAGTAAGAACTAAAGTTGTTAAATCTCACAGAAATTGTACAGTCTCTCTCTGTTCCCTCCCTGCATTGTTTGATTGCACAAATCTGCGGGTTACGGGAGACGAGGGATAAGTTGTGTTTTTGTTTATCTGTTTCCATGCGAAAGTAATTATGTGCATGGCGTCAGCCCTTTAAAAATGGCATCCAAGAGTAACGCCTGTATGCCTGCAGACCTGGCCAGTCCCCAGTACTGAGGTGGGTAAGGTTATAACACGCACCCACAGCAGTGAGGGCGTGCCCGGAGTGTGGTAATTGCGTTGCCAGGCCTGGTGAGTAAGGGTTAACGTTATACTTGCTGAGTCCAGAGCGCCAGAGGTCGGAAGGTATTGTCCAAGAGCCAGAGTCCAGGGATTGGAGAGAGCAGCGTAGTGATGTCCGAAAGCCAGGGTACAAGGGCAGGAGAAGGCAGCGTAGTCAAAGTCCAAAGCAGAGTTCAAGTTCAAACCAAGGGAATCCAAACAGGGGCAGGGACAGGAACCAGAGCTGAAACAGATAAGGGAGCTGGGCATAGACAGGAGCTACAGGAAAGCTATGCAGAGCAAGGAAAGAGAGGACAGACTGGGGTTATACAGTGGCGGACAGCTTTAATCTAAAGCGGCTGCCTCCGCGGCTTAAAAATAGCTGCGGACGGCGCGCGGCAATCTTCGGCCATTTTCGGCCGGTTTTCCTGCGCCTCGGGCGCTTAATATAATAAGCGCCATTAGCGCTTATCTATTGAAGCGGCCGCCGCGCGGGAAACTCCGTTTCAAATGGAAAAAAGCCCCTTGGTTAGCCCGCATTAAACCCGGCAAGCTTTAGAATAAGCTTGGCCGGGGACAGTAAAGGAGGGAGGACAAATAGCAGGAAGGGGTGGAGCAGGGGTTTGTCTGGGAGCTTGCAGGGATTGGTGTGTGAGAGCAAGGGAGGAGACAGGGAGGTAATCTAGGGTAATAGCCTGCAACCTCCGGGGGGCGGAGCCAGTACCTGGGGAGGGTTGGTAAATAGAGCGGGTGCGCGCGCCCTCTGTAACACAGTCACGCGCGCGAGAGTACCAGAGCGTGGGGGAAGCATCGCGGAGGAGAGTATGAGAGGGAGAAGGAGCGGAGGAACCAGGTAGGGAGACAGGGTATGCTGAGGGGCGTGAGTCCCCTGACGGGAGACGCACAGTGAGGGGACCGCTCATGCACGGAGACCGCGCCGCGTGGGAATGAGGCAGAGATCGGGAAGGCAAGGGAACGGAAGGATTAGCCGGAGGAACCAAGGTGACGGGGACACGCTGGGAAGAGCGAGTCCCCCGATCCGTTACTGCGGCAGAGATTTCTGAACCTGCGGTCATCACTCATCTGCACTACGAGTTGGCTTAACCGTTTGCTATCTTACCAGAGACCTTCCAGGCTTTATCCTGAGACTGAGCGATCATGACGGGGAGAGCTACGTGCCTAAACCGATGACATCTCCACTGGCGTCCTGTTTGGTGCTTGGGTAACAATAACCCTGAAATGCCTGTTTAAATTGTTTTAATGTACGCTTAATACTTACCTCACTTGATTGGTTATCAATATAATTTTTAATGCACTATGAGCGTTGTGCGCTGTGTTTTTTGTATTTTTTGTCTGTGGGGTTATAGCCCTGCGAGGTGTGTGGGTAGTTGTGCCTTACGTTAGTAGAGTTATAAGTCATTACAGTAGAGCGTTAAGAGATAATTTATGTTCCAGTAAAGCCCTTTTCTATTTTACCAAGCTGTGTGGTTCATTATAAGAGTGTCCTGTGAGGGGCTGCTCCCACTCTGCTGGGATCTCTCACAGGTGGAGGCGCTGCACCATTTATATAGTAATTCACCCCAGGCTCCCAGTGGCGGAGGCTTAGGCTCCTGCGAGCCAAACAGGTAAAGGGGCAGCACCGGTAGCCTTTACAGCCCACCCCCTGATCTCACTTAGGGGTGGGGGAACAGGGCTACATATAGTTTCTTGTTACACCCATTTCAAGAATAAATCATTGGTAATGTGAGGCAGGGGTGCTCAACTCCAGTCGTCAAGCCCCCCCCCCCCCCAAGAGGTCAGGTTTACAAGATATCCCAGCTTCAGCACAGGCGGCTCAGAGGCTCAGTCATTGACTGAGCCTCTGATTGAGCCACCTGTGCTGAAGCCCTGACTGATTGAGGCACCTCTGCTGAAGCAGGGGCTGATTGAGCCACCTGTGATGATGCTGCGATATCATGAAAACCTGACCTGTTTGGGGGGTGGGGAGGGGGGGGGCTTGAGGACTGGAATTGTGCACCCCTGATATAGGGAGCCATCATTATGTTAAATATAAATACAACACAATTGTGGTCACTTTCGTATGGATGTCACAGAGGGCTGACTTCTACAGTAAGCGGCTTCCGGGGATATACATTAGGATCTGAAAAATTATGTCTAGACATACTGTACTGTACAAGGACATTTCTTTTCTTGTGCTTTTGCAAAAAATAAGAAACGCTAACCATGTGAGATAAAAAATCATTAATCAAAGACGTTTACGTTATCATATTTGCTAAAGATTGTAGACGCTGTTACAATTATGACATGTGACAGACCCAGACACAGGATCTCACTTTAAAAGAGTGTATCTGGTAACTCCTCTCTACTTCTTCCTATCAGTATCCCTAATGGCAAGCAGACACACACAGAGGGAAAGAGATTAAACTTATCCTGATACTTTGATGCTAAAAGTGCAGAATGGAATTTCTAATGGAATTCACTAAACTACAGTATGCTCTTAGTCCCACTCCAACCAATTTATTAGTTCAAAGCTCAAGTTCTGTAATTGTCCTGGAGATGTGGATTCATTGTAGGTTGTGAATACTTTTTAGTGGACCAGCATACAGATGTAGTTAACCAAGAGCTGGCCGGAAAATTTTACCCAGTGGGGCAAGCCCAACCAACAGCACAGTAGCCAGACAGCCCACACACCAAACATAGATTCAAGCTACACACATGTACACACCATACAATAAGCAAGCTCCGTACACATGCAAACGCACAATAAATAAACACTTCAGATATACATACCATATACAGTACATATGTACACACATCACAAACACATTAAACACATTATAACAGGCCAAATACACACACCCGATGCAAACAGCATGCATGAACAAACACTATATAAGTACATGCACACACAGTACGTGCTATTCATATATGCACACACAGAACATATATGCACAATATACATACAGATGGAATACACTTTATTGCACTCAACGGCAATACATGCGTCATACTGTATACACACACACACACACACATATGTTCTGTAGACATAAATACAGGGAGAAGTCCCCTGAGGAAGGTCCTTTCTGGACCGAAACGTTGGACTAAGTGTGCTTGTATTCTGCCTTAATACAGGTTTTTCTATGAATCTTACATTGAGTGATGTTCTCTGTTTGCTCTTTTGGGTTAACAATATATATATATATATCCCCAAACACATTCACTATACACACACACACACACACACACACACATACACCAGCATGCCATATACACACACACATGCATACACACAAACGCCAGGCCAGCCACAGTTACTGCAAAGCAGAGCGCAGCCCAGATTCCTACAAATAGGACCGGCCCGGGGGCAATTGCCTCCCTGCCCCCCTGGAGCCCCAATAGTCAATGTTATTATTACTCGTGGCGCACTCCTGCCTGTGAAATTATGTGATAGCCCGGCTACCGTCTCGCTCGGCGGATTCTAAATAATGGTCACTTTTTCCGGATGTGTGTTGGGTATGTCCAGCTGCAGTGTGCCAGGGCTTGCAAAAACATTGAGTACATCTGTTAGAGTTCTTCCCATATAATAAAGTGCATATATTAGATTTTAGAGTCTAGAAGATGAATATATTTTAATTCATATGTTCTTCTCTCCTGTGTATATTTAAAATTCCCTTAACTAATATGGAGCCTGACGGTGAAAATGTATTGATTCATGCTGGTTTGAAGGGTCTAGCTATTGCCTCTTCAAACCTCTGCTATGCACCTGACTACTAGCATACACAGCTCCTGCTAATTTATGTTAATCTCCTCACCACTGCATATAAAGACTCCCAACAGCGCTTACATTCACACCTTCTCATCACTTTTATACATGTACATGTAGCCATGTGTAAAATTGGTATACATATCTCTTTCTCATGCTGGCAGTAAACCTGGTAAGTATGCAGGATTGCCAGCAACAATCATGGAGGTTTGCCCTCAAACCCTGGTGAGGTGTCATATGTCCCAAAGGAAGTGACAACATGCATTGTGTCCACGATTAGTGACACAGAGGGTGTCTGTTTCTGGAGGTGATATATGACAAAGAACTGCCTAAAGTTACGAGTTCAGTCCTGTTGGTGTTCTGACTCTGTTCAGGAGAGTCATGTGGAGGTCTGCAACAGTGTTGCAGTGTCTGATGCAATAGCTGTGAGTCTGTGTAGCTCAAAGCAGAGAGACAAGCTGGTGAATCTCCCTAAGGGGAGAGGTGGAGAGCAACTCTATTAGAGGAGAAGGAACCTTCCTAATGGAGTGCAGCAAAGGAATGATCGGCTGAGTACGACCGCTATGAGGGGCAGTCTGCCTGAACGTTCAATAAAGATGCCCAAGTTCAACAAACCCTTGCTGTGTGGGAGTGAAGTTCTTGCACAGAAGGAGGCACCCCAGAGGAGGTCCTCATCTGACCCATCTCCCTGCAGAGATCCTGATGAGGTGGAGGCGCTGCACTGGATATAGGTAGGACTCAAAGCACACTGCCTCAGAGCCTGTCTTGCTGATATCCCCATACCATCATGCGGGAGACTCAGGAGTCCTGTAGCCAGCAGGTGCACCACCAGACACAACCATGTAATGGGGACCGGTTAGACCACAGGGGCCAATGTGAGATTGGGTGGGTCAGACTTGTCCAGAAAAAGCATTACATACATATGATACTCCTGATGAAGCAGCTATAGTACAACGAAACGCGTAGAGTGATCCAGCTTCAGAGACAAAGGGAGAGAGCATCGGAGAGGATCAGCTGTGCAGTGCTCCTCTCAATCACACGCAGGCACAGAGCGATGTACGTAATGACATAATCAGACTCTGCGTCCAACAGGAAACAACACCAAGTGACATGGAGAGAAGCCAGCACAGGAGGGTGATGGACCCCCAACACAGCACAGAGGGATGCCGCGGGAGCAGACCACTACCAGGTAGGATTTCCATCACTACAACTGGAGGCTTGGAAATCCTTAAACCTACCAGCCTGCGGAGGACTCAAAGAGCCCAGGGAGCTTCACTGCTGATTGAACTATCCAGTATTTAGACACTCTTTTTGAGTGGATTTCGCCATTGCTTTTTCATATATGACATGCTCTATTGTTATTAAAGTTTGGCTATTTTTTCATGATGCTGTTCTCCCATGTGCTTCTATCACTATATCGACATATACATATGTTTCGTTCCTACTATGCTCTCATCATACAGCTGAAGAAGAAACCTACTAAAGTATGAGGTTTGAAAAACTCTGTACACTTACACATATTGATTAGATTGTCAGCTCCACAGGAGAGCGACCCCTCAACCCCCAATGTTACAATTATGTTGTGAGGCACTTATCCCGTGTGTCTTATTATATTCTCTGCATTGTAAAGTTTCTAAAAAACTTTAAAGCGCTGCATATATGGTTGATAAAATATAAATAAAATGATATACTGAACACTTGCCTGCCTTGATACACCGTCTCTTTTTTTAAACCTTTTTTTTTTGTAATAGCAATTTCTATTTTCTAATATGTACAGTAGATGTGGTATTCTCCCAGATAACACAATATCACAGAATTTCCATATGGTTCAGTGGCAGTGTTGGTGCAGAATATTGGGATATATCCCCCAATAACACAACCCCAAAGAATCCCTCTTTCTGAACCTACTGGAAGTGAATACTATATGGCAGAAGCAGGTGGTGGCTGATGGCGTTTAATTGTATTCCTTATCTTTTGTTTCAAGACCTTGCATTTTTGCACAGATGTAGTCGGCTTTATTGTCATGGTTTTGTGGTATGCCTGAGCATACTGCTGTTTTCAACTGCAACATTACCTTTGAATCTTATGAAATGTCTGTGACACGCTGAGGCATTCCTGGGTATGTTGAAGTATCTAAGGGAATAATGGAGCCTGCTAATGTACATTCTTGACTGAACTTCCAAAAAGTCTACAGTATGTAACACTGAAACTGCTGTATCACCACCAGCTTAATTGCTTGAAACTGCAGTCTGACAGTCACTACGGGTTCAGTAGAGAGCACCGCTTTGTGTTTCAAATGTTTACCATGACCTCTTCAGAAAATATTCTTGTACTATCTGATTGGTCTTAACCTGGTAACATTTTTAACTAGTGTACAGGTAATTATAGATGTACACATTATTATTGTGGTTTTTTTTTAGCATTAGTTATTGCATAAAAGGTGTGTGTCATGGTGAAACACTCCAGAGTCTGATCCAGACCAGCGGTGCACAAAGTGGGGAGCAGGAGATTTTTCTGGGGGGGTGCGGGCCGTTGCAGGGGCCCAGCGCTTTTCCCCGAAGCCTTAAAATTAAATGACGGGGAATACGTGAGGCCCCTGCAACGCTATTACCGACCTTGACTCTGCCGGCGTCACTCGTGTCCACGGGGTCATGTGACGTGACATCACCCGCGTAAAATGACGCTGCTGGTCACGTGACGTCATATGACCCCATGGCGTCATTTGAGGTAAGGGAGGGGGAGCGAGCACCAGCGGAGGGAAGGCAGGGGGTGCTGCTGCAAAAGTTTGCGCTCCCCTGATCCAGACCTTGCTGCTGCTGGTTCATCTTCAGTGCTTGCTGTGCAGACCCCGCAGAGCAACAAATCAGGGCTCTGATTTTAGTTTCAGCTACTGCTGTTCAGATCTTCAGCAATTGCCTGTTCCTCCTTTAAAGGCTCAGTGATTGTCTCTGCAAATCAGCGGAGTATAATAGCATTTCAAGTGTGATGTCATGCTGGTCGCAACAGTGTTTTGCCTTGTCCTGCCTTGTCTAGTTGTGCCTTGTTTTTTGCTGTTCGTATCTTGCAGTTCTTTACCTGAACCCTGGCTCCTGTCTACAGTATTACCAACCGCCGCTCTCCAACCCTCGACTACGGCTACTGACCCCAACGATCCATACACTCTCCTACCACGGCGAGTCTTTTTATGTTCCTCACTTCTCCAACCCAGACCCGGATACCCACGGCTACGAATCTGCATTCCGGACGCAACTTCGCGGCTCCAGGTCGGTGTTTCTATACCCCCTTCCTCGGCCTCGTGGTTCAGTCCAGTTTGTGGCGAGCACCTGTTACACACTGCCAACATTATTCATATATGATTACACCACATTAAGAGGTAACAGTGCATAGAGGTATGTGAATGATTGTCCATGCAGTGGGATAAGACATTGCTTGCTTTTTGTCTCCCAGAGACATAGGTATATATATATTATTTTATAGCATAATAAAACACAAGGTTGTGATGCTAGTTCAACGTTGTAGCAAATAAAAAGTGCAGAAAATATTATTCAAAGGATATGCCTTTCAATATAACTTTTGACCCATAGATATTCTTATTCAAAGGCCAACTATGTGGCTGCACCAAACTCAATTTAATTAATGGACTAAGGTAATAAAGGATACCTGGCACTAGAAACAACACTCAGTCCATATGATGTACAGTTCTTGAATTGTCCAAATCAGATTTGGACAATTCAAGAACTGTACATCATATGGACTGAGTGTTGTTTCTAGCGCCAGGTATCCTTTATTACCCTAGTCCATTGATTTGTATGTAAGTTTAGAGATAACTTGCATTGTGGGAAACCTTGGCAGCTCCTATCTGATTATTTCAGATTAAGTATGTATTAACATTTCACATTCATCACGCATTATTGCATTTATAGGTTAAGCGCTGACGAGTTCAGGGTGTTTTCATTTTTATTCTCAATTTAATTAATTCTGGTGAATTGCTCCCCACTTCATTTATAACATTTTTATTCAGTGTGTTTTCAGGGGAACTCTGTGGGCTCTTACATTATAGTTGGCCCCGGATACCACAGCACATTTTTGGAGTTAATCACAGCTCTTTGGAGGGTCTGCCTGGTCCTAGTAATGGGTGTGGAAAGAGAAGGTGTTTTTTCAGGCAGCGGTGGTCTGAACGATGCTCTTGGATGTCGTCATCTGCTGGGTGGGGGCAGCTCTTGGTTGGTGCAGTCAGCACTTGATTCCCATCCGGATTGAGGATGAAAGCGTCCTTGTCAGGAAATGGTTCACTGTCACCTATCTCCTTGGGTGTGATGGTCACGGCATTACAGATCTTGCTAAAACTTGCAACCAACAGTATAACACAAACCTTCTGAACACGTTAGCTTCTCTTTGCCCTGTACCAGAAAAAAAAAACCATTATGTCAACTATGGACATGGAATCAATTTTCACCAATATTCACCATTAGGAGTAAATAACAGCATGCAAAGAAAACATGGAGCAACAAGACCCACCCACAGAAACAATGACACAACGCATGCAACTCATATTAAGAAACAACTCATTTTTATCCAGGCAGGACATCTACCTCGAAGAGATGGTATCAGAAGTATGAGGAAGTATGGCATCACAATATGCAGACCTGTTAATGGCAAACCCAGAAGGAAATTACAGATGTAGCAAACGTTATTTCACAACAACATATAACCGTTTATTGTTCAATTTGCCGTGGTTCCTTTTAACCATATGAAGCTGCCAGTAATAACATTGTGTGATTTTGCAATTTAATCACGTAATTATATTTGTTACTGTGTAATAACAGGCGCAAAAACATCTGCTACACTTGTACAACTCTACCTGCCACACAACCCCCCCTGTTATACTGTACAGAGGCTACACTCATTATTTGGACTGACAGTAAACAAGACCTGTGCAAAGAAAGGTGTACAAGGCGCTAGGCCCTAAATATCAAGTGACAATCTGTGATTAATAGTGCAATAGAATGACTCACAAGTGAATAAACCAATAAATCAAATGTAATACCCCCCTGCTTCTACCCTCCGGTGGGGTTGTTTTCACTCTTCCCCAAATTGTAGAACTTGTATCACACGATCCAGGGGGAGCATAGGGGGAAAGCACATCAAAACTCTAAGTGCAGTGGTATATACAGTGCTAGGAAATGTCCTATTTAACTTGGCCCTCTGTTATTCCTACTCACAAGAAGTTAGAAGTATTCGGGCGTTAGAGATCAAAATAGGCAGATGAGGAGAGATTACTGGTCACCGTAACTTCAGGGAAAGCACCTCAGCGAGAGAGGGAGAAAAACACACATAGCACAGATCTGGCGGCAATGACCGTTTATCAAACAAACTAGTAAAATACACACTTACAGTGTCTCAGATTTAAAACAGCTTTAATTTATAGCTTAAAAAGCTAAATGACGCAGCCTGGACAAGAACCCACGCCGTCTCTCACCACACCATCTGACTCCGGAACTCCGGTGGGATCGCCACCTCCGTTTGCGGGCGGCGCTGCTTCACTTCCGGTCGCGGAACAATGTCGTCACTTCAGTTCTCAGCGTCACAGTAGATCATAGGTGTATGCGTGGAGTACAGGGGCACCTTCTTCTACAGCTGCGTCACGTTGTGGGCGGTACAGCTCTACGCGTTTCGCCTGTCTATTGGTTCGGCTTCCTCAGGAGTGTACCTATCCCTACTTTACATCTAATATATATACACACTGCATAAACAATCATACAATTAAACAATTAAACAATTACCATTAAAAGCCTGATCTGAATGATTGAGGAATGGATATGTAAATTCAAGGGGGACACAATGGAGACTTGTATTACAAACTGACATGATATAATGTCATTTTTATAGGACAATCAATCACCTTTTAACTAATAACATAGAGAAAATCTACATCACAGACTTCAATCGCAAAATAAAGATAGTGAACCATATAAATATATAATTATTGGCCACAAAGTTCTGGGGTTTATACTAGGAGTAAAAATACAAAGGTATTGTACAGAGTTAGAGAGATAACCGTTACAGGTGAATTACAACCACTAGGTACTAATAGATTTCCTCATCTATACACACACATAAAGATTAAATTGGATAGGGTGTCAAACAATGGATACATTTTACCGACATATTGGAGAACATCCTAGATAGCAATAAACTATACATTTATTCATAAGAGTTGTAATTAAACTCGCAGTATAACAATGGGAAACAAAAGAAGGGGGAGAGAGAGGTAGATATTAGTGATTTCATAAGAAAGGAACAATATCAATTTCCATGTTTAAACCTCTTGGAGATAATGTTCTCATTTTGTGTATCCAAAAAGTTTCTCTTTTTCTCAATTCCACATTCCTATCCCCCCTCTCCAATGTTGCAGAACGTGCTCTATTGCAATAAAGGTCAAACCAGCACTATCTCCCTGATGGAATTTAGCAAAGTGATTAGACACACTGTGTGTTTCTAGTTTCCTTTTAATACTACTTAGATGCTCCAAAATCCGGGTCCGAATCGGTCTCTCTGTTTTCCCAATATATTGCATCTTACATGGACACTCTAAGAGGTATATGATATGATCAGTTCTACATGTCATACAGGAATCTATGAGGAATTTTTCCCCCGTGACATTTGAGGTGAATTCAGTGTTGCTGGCGGACCTAACTTGACAAGTTCTGCACGTTCTGCATCCATAAAAACCTTTACCGGTCTGTAGCCAACTGTTTCCCCCTGATTTAATAGTTTTAAGTGCGCTTGGCGCTAAATGATGTTTTAAGTTGGCTGCTTTCCTGAATATTATATTCGGTTTATCTGGAATTTGAGTTCCCAAAATTGGGTCATTTTTTTTAGATATCTCAATGTTTGTTGATAATGGTTTTGATTTCTCCTGCTTCTCTAATATAATTTGTTAGGAAGGCATAATCAAATCTGCCCTCTCTAGTAATAGTTTTCATCTTAGGTTTTAAGAGATCTATTCTGTTTGTTTCATCCACCCTTTGTATTGCTTTATCTAACATGTTCTCATTATAGTTTTTATCTAAAAATCTCTGTTTTAACATATTGCTTTGTGACTTAAAAGACTCATATTTGCTACAATTTCTCCGGATACGGGAGAATTGTATAGCTGGCACATTATCCATCCATTTGGGCAAGTGACAGCTGGACCTAAGGATATAGTTATTCTTATCTGTATCCTTGAAGTATGTTTCTGTCTTAACTATCCCATTTTCCACATATATAGTTAAATCAAGAAAATGGACGCGATCCTGACCGTGTACACTGGTAAATCTAAGGTCACTATCATTATCATTCAGTGTGTTTAAAAATCCCTCTAGTGACTCAATGTCCCCTTTCCAAATCAGGAACGCATCGTCTATGAAGCGGCGCCAGAGGACTAGGTTCGCCCCGAGTCCTTCATCGGACCAGATCTTCATGTCTTCCCAAACTGCCATAAACAAGTTTGGGTAACTAGAGGCGAACCTAGTCCCCATTGCCGTTCCACATTTCTGCAAGTAATACTCATCCCCGTACCAAAAGAAATTGTGCTCCAAGATAAATCTAATACTGTCCACAATAAATTTCGCTTGTATGTCAGGAAGATCTTTATCCTTTTGTAAAATCTTAAATATCGCTTCGCTTCGTGTGTTGAATGGATGTATACAGAGAGGTTACATCACAAGTTGCCATCAAAAAATTACTTTCCCATTTTATTTTCTCTAATGTGTTTATAATATCAGCTGTGTCACGTAAATACGCTCTTTGTTGAACTACATATTTCTGTAGAAATTTAGAAGAACTGTACATCATATGGACTGAGTGTTTTTATGTTCTTTCCCCCTATGCTCCCCCTGGATCGTGTAATACCAGTAAACAAGACCTCTCAAAATGTAATGAAAACATTAATGCATTCCACCCATTTATCAACCTTTAACTCTCCCATGTAAATCAATATTTGGAGTACAACAATCCCCATACAGGAAAGGTGACATCTCATGACATCTGTACTGAAAGTCTCCACGCCAGCCTATCTACCTTAGAAATGAGAGTTTCCAACCTAGACATGCAAAACATTCAATTGTTTACAGCCAGGCTACAAGGGACAACTGCACCTGCTCAGAACCCACAGACAACAATTAACAACTGAAAAATCAGCAGAGACTTAATTAACCAATGCTGCAATGCACGGATTACAGATTACAGACAACGAAATATAGAGCCACATACCCAGAAAAAAAGCCTCTTGGACTATAGCCAAAAGTAAAAATAGAAATGTGTGCTACTAGTTGTCACCTGCAATCCACCTACTTGAATCTCTATGCAAAATCACCTAAGGTCTCCAACCAATTCTCTACAAAAAGAACAATTCAAAATAAATATCTCCAGAACCTCTCTTCTCTATTATAAGCAGCCACCCATTCTGAAACAACGTGTTGTGAGGATGTCGCTGTGACGTTTCACAGACACTGGCACATTCCCTGCGCACACATACTGTACAAACTACAGACAGGATGTCAATGTGCATGATGTGCCCCAACCTAGCATCGGAATCGGACACTTGGTTGAGGCCGTCTGGCCACGGCCAAGTCTGCGCCGGCGTTGGGCCGCAGAGGGACCCTCTGCCGCAGCCGCTCCGCAGCTGGATGTTCAGCCGCAGGCCACTTCGCCAACGTACATTAATTTAGGGGTCAATTTAGCAGTTAGGGTAGGGGGTTAAGGATAGGGGATTCAGGGTAAGGGGTTAGGATTTTAGGGTATGGGATTAGGGTAAAGGAGTTTAGGGTACGGGGTTAAGCTTTTTAGGGTATGGGATTACAGTAGGTGATTAAGGTAAAGGGTTAGGGTAAGGGGTTAAGTTATTTAGGGTAGGGGTAGTATTAGTATTAGGAGTTAAGAATAGGTTTTTTTAGGGTAAGGTTAGGGACTTACCTTGGTGGCAAAGTGGACAGCAGCGACAGGTCCCTGCAGCAAGGGGGGCAGTGGCTAAACACCGGTGGAGGTTTGGTCATGGCAAAATGGCTTTGACCAAATGTCCTAGACCGACATAGCATTGTTTGCAGTTGAAACAGGACAAATCCCTCTTCAGCTCCCCCCCAACACCCCAAATAATAATAATAATAATATGAACCGCTTTAATTTCAGACCCTGCTTCTCATTTAGGGGAAACATTTAGGGGTGGGAGCATTTGCTCCTTTAACTATCACTTTTCCTCTTCATAAAGCTGCCCCCTGAGACATGCCGTTCTTAGGCCATGCCTAACCTGCTTACTGGCTGTGGCTTACCTGCTTACAGGCCATGCTTTACCTGCTTAAAGGCCGTGCCTTACCTCCTTACAGGCCGTGCTTTACCTGCTTACAGACCGTGCCTTACATGCATACAGGCCGTGCCTTACCTCCTTACAGGCCATGCCTTACCTGCTTACAGGCCGTGCCTTACCTGCTTACAGGCCGTGCTTTACCTGCTTAAAGGCCGTGCCTTACCTGCTTACAGGCCATGCCTTACCTCCTTACAGGCCGTGCTTTACCTGCTTACAGGCCATGCCTTACCTGCTTACAGGCCATGCTTTACCTGCTTACAGACCGTGCCTTATCTGCATACAGGCCGTGCTTTACCTGCTTAAAGGCCATGCCTTACCTTCTTACAGGCCGTGCCTTACCTGCTTACAGGCTGTGCCTTACCTGGTTACACTCCTGAGGAAGCCACACACCCTTACAGTGCACTCTTTAATAAAGCGCAAACGCTGTGTGAAACACGTTAGAGGGGTTTCGTTCCCTTGCTGTTTCTTTAAATGTGCCAATAAAGCATTTTTTGTACGTGAGTATAGCAGCCCAGTCTTATTTATCCCCGGAGCAGTTGCACCGCCTACAGCCTTTCTACATTAACTCTGTGGATAGAACTGATGTTGTGCAGGACAACAAATTATGGGAGTTACAACTGTCAACGTGTAAAACGTTTCCAGGCAATGATGGACCGTGGATCTTCTACACAGGTTCTCTCCCTATTTCATGATTGGATAACACCACAACTTGCAGTGCACAATTGGGTTTTAGCACCTCTTCTCACATCTTTTAAGAGAGGACTTCATCACATCTGGAGGCAATGTCCAGCAACCACAATGTTATTTAGTATTTTAATATTATGTGTCCCTACCTGTTCAGACACTTCAGACATGTGGTATATTTGTCCTTAAACCGTTCCCATTCTGGAGTGAATTTCCAGCCATTGTTCTCCTATTTGCATTAGGACTGCTTTTTACAAAACTCTAGGGTGGCCATTTTGATAGCTCAGAAGTTGCCATTGGCAAGCCGCATGTTTTTGCATGTACAGAAGGAGCAGAATGAAATGTGCGAAGAAACGGTATTCTCTATTGCAAACGGCTTCTTCTAAACCGCGTCTAAACAATGTTCCAAACCGCCCGGATTGTACTTACTTTAGAAGCGGAATGACCTGAGGTGGTGCTAACTCCATCCCCAATCTGACATATGGGTTCTGCTCTCTCAGCCAAACCCATATTTCAGGCTGTAACTTGCAATACCAATCTCGCAAATCTTTAGGTGGTATTAAAAGAAATTGAGTTTTAAGAAGCGGATTGCATAAGGGAACTACGAGAATAACAGTTGTGGGCAAAAAAATGCGAGTTGGAGGATATTTTGACAAACCATCGGATTGTCAGATCAAGAGTGAAAGCGTTTCTAAAAAACAGGTTTAGACATGGTTTGGACATGCAATAATTGCTTACAGAATTGCAAAGCATGCCAATACGCTTCTAAAGTGCACTTTAGAAGCAGTTTAGCAGACTTTGGGAGTACTAGAATAGGCCCCTACAGGCAGGGCCACCAACAGCGGGGGAGAAAGGGCACTGGTGTCCTGGGCCCAGTGGGTCAGGGGGACAGTGGGTCAGGGGGACCCAGCTGTCGGGCCCCCTGCGCGGCCGGGAGCCAGTTAATTAAATAAATTTAAAAAAAGTTTTAAAAAAATGGCGGCGATTCCCCGCAGTCCCGGCGCGCATGCGCAGGGCAAGCAGGGCCCGCTCCCCCCCCCACACGCTCCCAACATGGGATGGAGGGGGAAGGACCAGCTCCTCGTACGGCCCGCATCTGCCGCATCTCCCTCACCCGCTCCCAACGTGGGACGGAGGGGAAGGACCAGCTCCTCGTGCGGCCCGCATCTCCCCCACCTGCTCCCAACGTGGGACGGAGGGGGAAGGACCAGCTCCTCGTGCGGCTCGCATCTCCCCCACCCGCTCCCAAAGTGGGATGGAGGGGGAAGGACCAGCTCCTCGTGCGGCCCGCATCTCCCCCCCCCCGCTCCCAACGTGGGACGGAGGGGGAAGGACCAGCTCCTCGTGCGGCCCGCATCTCCCCCACCCGCTCCCAACATGGGACGGAGGGGGAAGGACCAGCTCCTCGTGCGGCCCGCATCTCCCCCCCCCCCCGCTCCCAACGTGGGACGGAGGGGGAAGGACCAGCTCCTCGTGCGGCCCGCATCTCCCCCACCCACTCCCAACGTGGGACGGATGGGAAGTACCAGCTCCTCCTGCGGCCTGCTTTCCCCCAGCATCCAGCTTCCCGTGCTCCCCCCGAGCCCACCTCCCGTGGTCCCCCCGAGCCCATGTCCCACGTCCCCCCCGAGCCCACCTCCCGCTCCCCCCTGAGCCCTCCTCCCTCTCTCCCCCCGAGCCACCTCCCGTGGTCCCCCCCGAGCCCATGTCCCGCGCCCCCAAGCCCACCTCCCATTCTTAGCAGCTGCCGCGGGGATATCGGGGGCAGGATAGGAAAGCGTCCGGCAGCAAGCTGCACCCACCCGGTCAAGGTAAGTCACTGTCACCCACTGTCACTGTCATCCAGTCACTGTCTCCCACCCAGTCACTGTCACCCAGTCACTATCTCCCACCCAGTCACTGTCACCCAGTCACTGTCTCCCACCCACCCAGTCACTGTCTCCCACCCACCCAGTCACTGTCTCCCACCCACCCACCCAGTCACTGTCACCCACCCACCCAGTCACTGTCATCCACCCACCCACCCAGTCACTGTCAAAATCACTGTCAAAGTCACTGTCATCCACCCACCCACACAGTCACTGTCTAGGTCACTGTCTAAGTCACTGTCTCCCACCCAGTCACTGTCTCCCACCCAGTCACTGTCACCTACCCAGCCACTGTCACCCACCAAGTCACTGTCACCCACCCACCCAGTCACTGTCACCCACCCAGTCACTGTCAAAGGTCACTGTCACCCACCCAGTCACTGTCAGCCACCCACCCAGTCACTGTCACCCACCCAGTCAGTCACCCACCCAGTCACTGTCTCCCACACAGTCACTGTCTCCCACCCAGTCACTGTCACCCACCCAAGTCACTGTCTCCCACCCACCCAGTCACTGTCAGAAAGTCACTGTTTAAGTCACTGTCTAAGTTAATGTCTAGGTCACTGTCTAAGTCACTGTCTCCCACCCAGTTACTGTCTCCCACCCATCCAGTCACTATCTCCCACCAAGTCACTGTCACCTACCCAGTCACTGTCACCCAGTCACTGTCTCCCACCCATCCAGTCACTGTCACCTACCCAGCCACTGTCACCCACCCAGTCACTGTCACCCACCCAGTCACTGTCACCCACCCACCCAGTCACTGTCAAAGGTCACTGTCACCCACCCAGTCACTGTCACCCACCCACCCGAGTTACTGTCACCCACCCGAGTCACTGTCACCCACCCGAGTCACTGTCTCCCACCCACCCGAGTCACTGTCTCCCACCCACCTGAGTCACTGTCTCCCACCCAAGTCAGTCTCCCACCCAGTCACTGTCTCCCAAGTCACTGTCTAGCACCCACCCTCCCACCTGAGTCACTGTCTCCCAAGAGTCACTGTCTCCCACCCAAGAGTCACTGTCTCCCACACACCCCAGTCACTGTCTCCCACCCACCCTCCCACCCCAGTCACTGTCACCCACTTACCCTCCCAGTCACTGTCTCCCACCCACCCCACCCAACCCAGTCACTGTCGAGGTCACTGTCTCCCACACACCCCAGTCACTGTCTCCCACCTGCCCTCCCACCCCAGTCACTGTCAACCACCCACCCTCCCAGTCACTGTCTCCCACCCACCCCACCCAACCCAGTCACTGTCGAAGTCACTGTCTCCCACCCACCCAGTCACTGTCTCCCACCCAGTCACTGTCTAGTCACTGTCTCCCACCCAGTCACTGTCTCCCACCCACCCAGTCACTGTCAACCCGTCATTCACCCACCCACCGTCATTCACCCACCCACATTCAACATTAACCCACCAACCATCATTCACCCGTCCACCCACTGTCATTCACCCATCCACCCACTGTCATTCACCCACCCACTGTCATTCAGCCACCCACCCACTGTCATTCACCCACCCACTGTCATTCAGCCACCCACTGTCATTCACCCACCCACTCACTGTCATTCACCCACCCACTGTCATTCATACTGTCATTCATTCATCCACCCACCCACTGTCATTCAGCCACCCACCCACCGTCATTCAACCCATCATTCACTTACTGTAGTGCCGACGATTATTCTAAAACAAACCTGGGGCAATCTCCAAAAAGACCCAGGTACATGCTGGGTATATGCTGGTTATATGCTGGTACATGCTGCAACATTTCACACATTTCTGCAGACAGACTAATGGCCCATCAGATTAACAGCGGGGGTCCCTGGCAGTCCCATTCAAACTGAATGGGACTGCCAGGAACCCCTGCTGTGTTAATCCGATGGGCCATTAGCCTCTGCAGAAATGTCACTGAAATGTACCCAGCATGTAACCAGCATGTACCTGGCTAGTTTAAGGCGAGTTTAAATCAAGATTTAGAATACTCGTTGGCTCGTCTGCAGCTATTTGAAGTCGTTACTCATTATTAGATGGCACTTCCATTAAAAAGAAACAGAAATTACAAAGAAACTATTTCTTAATAAGAAAAAACAAACCAACTGCAAACATTTAAGCATACAGTATAAGGCATAAAAACATATTGCAATTGTATATACTCTGGCTAGACCCTAAGATTACTTTAAAACACACGACTTAATGATTGTATTCATATCCATAAGCTAGGAAAAACAATTTTACTTTATTGTTCTGTAATAAATAGGGTAAACCTAGAGTATGTCTAGACAAACCAAGGGCAAAACTCCCTTATCTGAAAATATTAGAAAACACCATTAATATGTTCAGGTTTTTTTGCAGTTTCACAATTTTTTATTAAAAACAATATACTCTTATACACACAGTTCTCTGTTTATCTTCTTACCTGCTGTGTGTGGAGATACAGTAGAGACAGATTGTTGTCAGTAGATGAGATACAGTAACTTACACTACTGCAGCGTTGGTATTTCTTAGTTTTTCCTTTTAATGCCTGTGAGGTAGAGGGCGGAATTCAGTTTAGAGACTTTCTATAAAGACACGAAAATAGGGCTCTAGAGTATGTATGCATGTATATCTTTAGATATATAGTGCCATCCAGGTATATATTGCTTCACAGCATTAATACACGTGACATAATAATACAACATATAATGTGAATAATCGCTTAAGACATGAGAGTAACAATAGGAAAGGGATTCCCTGCCCCGAAGAGCTAACAATTTAAGTGGCAATTAGGGAGAATTTGCAGAGACAGTGGGAGGGTGTTATTGTAAGTGTGTCTGCAAGGAGTCAAGGTCAGTGCATCCGAGATGTATAGTGTCAGCCAGCGGAGCTACCCATATGCTTTGATAAAGAGGTGTGTTTTTAGATAGGTCTTAAAGGTGGAGAGAGAGGGTGCCAGTCGGATGTTGAGGGGAAGGATATTCCAGACATGTGGGGCAGTCAGTGAGTTAACACACATTCCCAGTATGCTCACACCCCAACACCCACCACATCAGATAGGGCTACATCTCTATATATCTATATCTATATTTATATCTATATCTGTCTGTCTGTCTGTCTATAGATATAGATGTAGCCCTGTCTGGTTTGGGCTAATACGTCTGCCCTCCTCCTGGCAGTAATCCCTGGTAATGGCAGATTTTCCAGGAGTGATCATGGGTTTTCCCCACCTCTCTGCAGCCCAGTGAGTCACAGAGAAGGTAGTGTAATGAGGCCTGGTGTCCAAGGGGCAAGGGTCTGGTTCCTACTGGATCTGTACTTAAGTGGCTGCACTTCCTGAATTTATTCAGTTGCCTCTACGTGAGAGAGGCTGGTCTACCAAAGAGCAGTGTGCAGGGCTCTGCATACTGTGTGCCCTCCCTTAGGGGAGCGGTGGGAGACTGTTCCCCTTACCCTATCATAGAATAAGGGAAGAGCTAGGACTGCTACTGGTGCCCGCTGGCTGGGAGTGTAGTCCAGGGACATCCTGAGGGTGCAGGCCCTAGTTCTGCTGAGTGACTGCTGTTCTGTGTGCATAGAGAATAAAGACATCCTGGTTAATATACTTCTTGCCTGAAACATGAAAACTGTCATGCGCTCTGAAGGATAGTCTCTGTACCCATGGGTATGAATTAAGCCACTAGGGAGCAGGTTGTGAGAGATAAATGTGGACCACTGGGATTGATCGGGGTTGGGAGGGAAAAAAACCCTTACCTCAAGATTTGCTCCGATCTGGGTCCGTTCTCTCCTTTTCTCCGCGGCTCCTGCGTACTTCTTGCCTGAGACTGAAATCTATCAGGGAGAAGGAGAAAGAGACTCTCAAGCAGGGATTTCACCCCATATCCTGGGGGCTGCAAGAGATGGAGGCGCGGTCACCATGAGTACGAGTCAGGTTATACCCCAGAAGCCTGTCCTGTTGCTATCCCCTAACATCATGCGGGAGACTCAGGGCTACTGTTTATCAGCAGGTATGCACCACACTACTCCAAGTAACCAGCATAGTTTTCCCCATAATAGACCCTATCTGAGATTGGGGGGTTGGTCGGGTTACATTTGGAGGCTCTGCTGAGATGCTGAGAACATCAAGACAGGCTGTCAGCGTAGCAGAACTGAAAGTTCAGAATGTATGCTTCCAGAGCAAGTGCTGAGGGATTCTAGGTGTAGTCAGGAGGCACGTAAACCTCGCAAAGCACGACCTAGACTAGCCCTAAAGGAGTAAATAGATTTGGAGACAAGGCAATAGCTGTTTTATTCAAACCTGAGGTGGGTAATCTGGATTTCTAGAAGGAGGTGTACAGTACCTGGGTGTTCCAGGAGCCACGAGGGAAGGATCTGTGAGGTACTGTACTGAAAGCCAAGATGGTGAGATGCCCAAGTACTGCAGGGAGAAACCCAGAGTTCTACTAGCCAGTAACCAGACTATAGCAACAGAGCACTTGCATTGGTCTGCAATTGTTTTTTTGTAATTGTAATTGCAGTATGCTTCATGAGGGAGTTCTATCAGCCTGGGGTATAGTTATGTCCCACTGGTCAGAGGCTACCATGAATTGCAGTTGTAGCAGGAGATCGGGGCCCCTACCAAATTGTGAGGTCGCTCTATGCTGAAGCACGTTAGTTCACCTAAGATGGCGACTACCCAGCATGGGACTACATGGCGTGGACTAAGTTATTTAAAGTGGCAGTTCCCGTCAAGTCTGGATGGCGCACGTGCTGCGTGCAACTAGGGTGCAGGAAAATTATTTGCAAACTCTGTCCGGATCTGGCGCGAAAGCTAGAGCCCCACCTTTGCAAGATGGGTGGTGTGAAAACAGGAGCCGCGCCCACCTGCTCCGTGACTGGCTCAGAGCAGAGCCAGGGCCAACCCCTGATGCTGAGTGCCCCTCCTCTAATCTCCCCCAGAGGGAGGGGGCACGATGAGAGCCAATCCCAGAACTCTACCCAGGCTGAAGGAGGAGGCGGATGTGACCTGCTGCACCATCAGTCATTCCTAGCTGGCGAGCAAGAAAGAACTGTTTGTCGAGCTGTTGTATCACCCAACTGCCCGAGCTACAGAAAATATGGCTGCGTGTCGGCTAACCACCTATCAACTTCCAGGAGGCTTCCTGGTGGTGGAAGTAGGAGGCAAGAGTTCCTAAGGTGTCTATGCCTGCAGTGCAGATTACCTGGGGATGAGCCCAGTACTACCGCGAGGTGTCCGCAGTGTGGGATATTCTATCTATGGCCGGTAGAACCGTTCCTGCCAGTTGTTGCCCAGCCGGACGGTTCGAAAGCAACGCTAGTCAAAGTGGATAGCCTCGAGGTTACCAACAACGTGGGCCTGTGCGCCTTACCAGGTGTTCCAGAGGGTCCGTGTACCCCGGTTCGAGAGGCGGAAACTGTGATGGCGGAACCCAAGAAGGTGACTGCCCATGGAGAATGGGGATCGTTACCTCTGGTGGTACCATAGCTGAATTGCTTCGTACCGATTGGTTCCAGTGAATGCGAGGGGCCCCAAAGTCGTTCCCCTGCGGATGTGTCTCTGCCTCATTCATCGGACGATGACCATGACAGCCTGTCCTCTGTGGTGATGCGCCAACCGGCGGACCACTCCAACAGTGCTGCGAAAAGACAATCACTTACCTGGGATGTAGACCGGGTGACCCAGATGTCCCACGACAGCAGGCGCAGGTGTGGCCTGAGCCGCGTAGAAGCCCCACAGTTGTAGAGGCTCACGGTGTTGTCGAGGAGGAACCTGCGGCTGCTCCAGAAGACCGGATGACCGTCGTGAGCCAGCGGAGCGGTGAGAAACCATCCCCTTACTCCCGACAGGCTGCAGTGGAGGAGTCCGGAGATGAGGCCCAGCCTGGCGCCTATTTCAGACTGAAGGACCACGCCAAGCTTCCGGTGCTGCGATGAACTTCCGGTGCGGGACCTGTACCGGGATTCCACAACGTCCTATGATAATGACGTCACTTCCATGTCAAGCGCCGTAGCGGACCGGGACTGTGTTGTGACCGCTCCGGTAAGTACCATTCCTTCCAGGGAGGACATGGAGAATTACCTGAAGTCTGTTGCGGGCCAGGGGAAATGGAGGTCTATAGACCGGGACATTAAGAAGACTCCAACTGGTCGAGGCATAGCCCGACTTAAGGACGTTGTCCAGGACTCTGCCCCGTCCCAAACACCACTTCTTAGTTCCCCTGCCACTGCCCCGTCCAGCCCTGGGTCACATCCTGGTCAACAGGGGACTAAGGGCAAAACGCCAAAAAGCCCTCACACCATCCATGGACTGGCAGAATTGGGTGACATCTGATGTGGGGTCTGAGGGGAAAGTGCCTGTGTCCAGCAAACCGCTTGTAATGAATCCGACTGTGTTCTAAACTTTATTTAGGGGCAAATCAAAATAAAAACATCACATTGCAAAATAAAAACAGCACATCTCAAAATCACAACATCCCATTGCCAATTAAATATCTAACAAATGCCAATCAAACAATTGAATTGTACAGTGTGTACATGATGCAATTAATCTGTGCATCATGTAACACTATGCCAATCAATGTTCAAACTAAAAGAAACAATTACAAACAATATACAATGCCATCCAAAAAATGCACAAATGCGCACCAGGGTGCTCATTTGTGCATTTTTTCTTTTCTGTTTCTCAGGTTGTCCTCCCCCCTTTTTAGGGGGGATCACCTTTGAAGTGGGAGCATCTGGGGAGACGCTCCATGCACGTGCAGCAAAGGGATTTTCCAATTTCTACATCTGCAGCACGAGCGCTGAATATCCTTCTCTCTCCATCCAAACAATAATCAAATAAAAACAAAGCAACAAGTAAACCGAAATAAATTACCATCAATTAATCCAATCTAAAATCAATTACACAATTCACTATTAAAATCCAAAAACCAAACAATTATGAAATAAATGCAAGTTCAAAGTAACACCATCAACCAAAATCTACAGTAACTACCAAAAAGAAGCCAGTATTAAAAAGCAAACCCCCCCTGAAATAAACTATTTAAAAAACCACAAAAATGACATCTAACTAAATATAAAAACAAATTAGATTGCCGAAACAGTTCTAAACAAACCAGCAAACTACATATAAAAAGCATCAAAACAAGCATTTGCAATACAAGCATTTATTGTCCCTGTATGTATATATATCCAGATATGGAGATAGATACATACAGGGGTAATAAATGGGCATAAAAAACAATTAAATGACATGAAAAATAAAAATACATAACAACCATATATTGTCCCTGTATTATTGTAAGACTGTATTTTTGTCACATTGGATGTATGTACGTATGAATAGCCATAGGGACATATATAAATACAGGGACAATAACTTTGCCCTAAAAAAAAAAAATAACACGTACATTTTTTTTTAAAACCTGTAAAAATACAATAACATACATTTATTTTGTTTACTTACCTTTAGATGATCTCACTCTCCAAATACCGGGGACACCGCATGCTCGCGAACCAATCCACGCACAGGAACAAGGTAAAAAAAATAAAAAAATAAAAAACAAGACTTTTTCTTCTTTTTTAAATTTGTAAAAATACATAGTAAAATACCTATATATCTCTTGAAAACAGGGTCATTTAGTTAACCCTTTGGCCAAAGCATATAAGCCTGCAAGTCACTTTCAAGGCATGATCTAACAACTAACTGATTAAAATCCTTATATCCGAAATAAGGATTTTAATCAGTTAGTTGTTAGGACCTGCAATATTATGGTCATGCCTTGAAAGTGGCTCGCAGGTTTATACGCTTTGGCCAAAGGGTTAATTAATTGACTCTTTTTTGAAGAGATATATAGGTATTTCACTGTGTATTTTTGTCACATTGGATGTTGCTCTGGACTTCTTTGTTTCTTGTTTAATATAATTAGCCACGCCCAGTAGCACTTCTTTTGACACTTATATACATATATATATTTTGTGGTAATTTGGGGGGGCTTCTGAGAGCTTGCTGGGTATCTATGTGTTTGGTCCTATATGGTACAAGTATTATAGAAATTTGGATTAGGTCCTAACATTATCAAATTCATATTAGCTAATTATAAAACTCCTCCTGTTCAGGTTTTAGTTAATGGGTCTTTAACTAATAGATTTTTAATTTCTAGAGGAACAAGACAGGGTTGTCCTCTTTCACCTCTTATTTTTGATATGGCTATGGAACCATTAATGCAAAATATTAGGGGGGGTAATCTAATTACAGGTATTCAGGTGGGTCCAGCTCATTATAAAATTTCTATGTTTGCAGATGACATCTTACTTGTTGTTTCAAATCCAGAACAGTCTTTTAATGAATTAATACGGTTCTTAATACATTTTATCTTGTTTCTGGATTAAAGATGAATTTATTTCGGAAAAAAGGGGAGGGGGGGATTAGGTTGTCCATATATGCATAAATAGTATTTAGCATCCCATTTAAGAACTCTTAAAGATTGGTACAGGTAAGTGACTCCCCCCAGCCATAGGCGGGGGGGGAGGGGTTTCATGACCAGGGGGGGTGGCTTTCCCCCACTGGCCTGCCCCCACACCACCCTCCCCGATTCAGGGTAGGAGCCAACAGTGGCCTCCTTTTAAGGCCAAGCTGGTGGGGGCAAGTCCTCTTTGCCATCCGCCAGCTAATTCCCACCCACCCGTTCCCTTAGTTAGGATGGGGCAATCTAGCGGTAACCGGCAACGAAATGTGAGCGGGGAATTCTCGGTAACAGGGGCACATGTACTGTATTTGATGGTAATGCTTCTTTGTTCTGTTGCAGTATGGAATTCTGTTACTCTGCTGATCTTGAAAGGAACAAGGTTCCAAGCAGGAGGGGTCGTTTACCGGCTTTGCCTTTGTCACGGCGGCTTGTGGGGGGTAGGTGCTTGTTCTTGCTAGACTGGGAGATGGGCCGTTTGAGCCCGGGAGGAGCACGAGTGGGCGAGGTCAGATATTCATGACGTCGATAACCCGCTCGCGCAGACTGGCAAAGGTACACTCTGGCGAGGCGTGGCATTTACCCCTCGTAATTTATGCATAAATAAATAGCCGCAGTCATTTTTACCTCCAGTTTATCGTTTCCTGTCGTTATTTGGGTTATTTATGGGGCCAAAGCGGGGGGTGGGGGGGAACCGCCTTGCGGGGGGTGGGGGGTAACCGACTTGCAGCCTCCCTGGTCATGCATGTGCTGATATCAAACAATGGGTAGATATAGAGAATTCCATCACTATAATTCACTTACTTAAGATTATTTGGTTACCTAAAAAACGTAGACCTAGGGTATTATATAAACATCCTATAATTGTCTTCACTCTGGAGACATGGGACTCAGCATTCAGGAAATTTAAATTATCTTCTTTTCCTTCTCCTCTGACTAAAATATTGCAAAATCCGGAATTTACTCCTGCATTGGCCTTAGATTTGTATGACCCACGGGAGCATGTAGGATGCCATAATGTGGCTAATTTTTATTACCAAAATCAGATTAAATCTTTTTCTCAATGCAAATCTGATTTTGATTTGGCAGAAAATAGTAGATTTCAATACTTTCAAATTAGACATTGGATATCACAACGAAAATATTAAGAAAGCTACAATATAAGAAACTACACTTTTTGGGGATATAATTACGCTTTCTACATCTACTTCAGGTCTTATATAATTTATTTACAATATACTTATTCGCATCTACTGTATAGTAACATACAACCCAAATACTTTCAGCTTGGGAAAGAGATGTGGGGCATACAATTTCTGATACTCAATGGTCTGAAATCTGGCTTAGAGCAGCTTCATCATCCATTTGTACTCTTCATAGGGAAAACTCCTATAAGGTTCTTTTTCGTTGATATTTGGTAACTTCCAGATAAAAACAAATATATCCTACAGTATAGCCTCAGACAGATGTTGGCGTAACTGTTCTATGGAAGGTTCATTTTTTCATATATGGTGGTCTTGCTCTAAAATACAAACCTTTTGGATACAAATTTTAGAAATCATAAAGGAAATTACGGGTTTTAGTCTCCAGTTGGATCCTTTAGTGGATTTGTTGGGTGCAGTAGATGTGGATAAAAATGATGTCCTTAAATCTAACTCCAGTTCTCTAATAACACATTTACTGTTAGCCACCAGATTGTGTATTGCTTTGAATGAAGAATGTATCGGCACCAAATATGACACTGTGTTTGACTAGGGCATGGGAGATATGTGATTAAGAGAGCATTGCTTTTTCCTTACGACAAAAACACTCTAAATTTACGGATATCTGGTTTCCTTTCTTATCTTATTTGGAAATACATAACTCTATCATAATGAGACAAGGTGATTCTGGGAGTTACAGTATATAGATTATAAAAATTGTAATTTTTTTTCCTTTTTTTCCCATATAAATGTATAGATTTATTTATTCTGGAATGAGAAGGTCTCATATATCGGATGGTGTCTTTTTGTGTTTTGTGGCAATATCTGGTGTTCTGGCAAGGTTCTATCATAATATTTGATTTATGGTGTGGGCGGCGGGGGGAGGTGGGTTGTAGGAGTGTTGGGGTATAGTAGTTATTGATTAGTTTTTTTTTCATGAATGATTGTTTTTATATTGTTTCATGTTAAAAAAGATAATAAGTAGAAGAGCTGTTACATATGTACTGTCTCAGGAAATCTACACGGGATCTTAGTTACAATAAAAAGTCTAATTACAGGGTGCACATGCAGAACATGAACATCGCTCTGTGACACTTTCTAAAATGACTTGTCTTATTTCAGAACTTTTCAAATGCCAGGAATGCACCATCTGGCTAATGGAACAGGGCACCTCGCCATGCACCAGATCGGTGTATGAATCTGATACAAAGTGCCAGCCTTCCAACAAAAAAAAGAATACAACCACATAGCACTGTGAGTACGGTGTAAAAAGAGTATGTTTTTTTTTTTCAGTTCCCCATCTGAGGAAGGGACGAAGTCACAAAACGTGTCGGGCAGATGTGCATATGGCCGAGAGGCCCCGCCTGTGTTTATGTGCAATTAACTAAATTAACTGTACTCTTTATGAAGCAGTACCATGTGGCTGTATTGTTTGTAACTTGTATTCTAACCTGGCAGCAGTCTACAGTGTGAGCCTGGCAAGGATGAAAGGCTTGAGCTGACGAGTGTGATCTGTGACTCCACCAAAAAAAGAAATGGAAGATTTAGAGAAACCAAGGGACGAAGTAAAAGAGCTATGATGGCTGCTATAATGACTGCAATGAGAGCCTAGGAAGTCAACTTTGAAGGATTGGATTCAGATTTTTGCTGACCGGGCCCCAGCAAACTTAAAGAAATTAAATAGATCACTGGATTACTTCCTAAGAACAGCATAAAGTATTCAGTGGGATTTCTTATTTAGACTGATCACTTCTCACAATGACGTACACATTTCTATAAAAGATTCAGCACGTAATTTACCGCTTGAATGCTTGGGCTTGGAGCCTCCATCACCACCTTCTACAATGGCAGAAAAGCAAAATCAGTTCTCCCAAGGCCTACAAAGGTTGGAGGAGCGCCAATAGAGATGGACTGAAAGGGGACTTAACACACAATCAATTAACCCAAAAGGTACATCTCTTAAATATAGTGTTTCTCTTATCTGTTACTCCAAGGCTATGGAGCAGACATCCCCGCTTCAGCACGGTCTCATGTCCTTCCTTCCTAGGGGAGCTCAGGCCCACGAGAGCTCAGAGAATCGCTCCTCTGTAAGTCCAATGTTAAGGACAGGGCATCCCCGCTTCAGCACAGTCTCACATCCTTCTTACCTCTTCCAGGGATTAAGACCCAGGCAGTCCCAGCAGACTCTGCGACCACCGTCCAGTGGGTCTAGGGGACTGTGCCAGCTTCCACAGCTGGGGATAACTCTTTTCTGTACCCCTTCTCTTGGAACATCAGTGTCCCCCAGTGTGTAGTCACTTCCTGACTGTTAAAACTCCATGAGAAATTAGGAGTTCAGCCTGCTCAATTAGTGTTCAGCTGCTGCTGGCTTCTCTAGGGGAATTAACTCTCTGTATGCTGGAAAGTCCCATAGCTGCCCTATTCTTGCACCTAGAGACAGTGATTGTATCACAGCTTCTATTCACCAATGTACTGCAAAACTGGTTAATATGAGTTATTTGCTATTACATGTAACTGAAAAAGAATTTCTGTTTTTATGGCTAATAATGTAAAAGTAATTGCAAGACAAGTGCCCCACTATTACATGGAGTATCTATGCTTTAGTTACTGTTGTTGTATTATTATAGTTTCTGTATTACTGCAATATTTCAGAGTGTTGTTTTAAGTTTGTAACTGGACATTTTTATAAATCACCTCTAGCCAACATAACTGTTTTTATTCATTGTTATACCATGTTATACTTGTTACTAAGACATGTGCTGGCTACTGTTGTGTGCAGACTCCATTCTGTTTGGACCCATAGACTACCCCCTATGCTGCTGATACCCTATTCTCACCCTTTGTTTTGTTAAAGGGCACATGTACCCTGGAAACGGTTTTACCCTAGATTCCCCTGTTGATTTTACTCCCAATGTTATTTATATTTATTTTTTCTTTATTTTTTCTGCTTCTCTCTCTCTGATGAATGCAAATTCTAATGCTAAGTTAAAGCTACAACACAGAAGCTGAAAAGGACACAACACCTCTATGGTAATCATTATTATTTTCTTCATTTACAAGTGGAAATAAAGTTAATGCACTCACAAATGAAAGTGCTCTATTGACACATAAGCAGGTTTCCATGTAGTTGAGAATTACCCTGGTCTGTTTCCTGATATCTGCCTTGGTTCAGTGTCTCTCGCTCCCGCGAGGTGCAGAGGTGCTGGCTTCCTGGCTGGATGACATCCCCACTGGAGACAATAAACAATGTGCTTTGGTAATCAGTGGTTCCCTTCCTCGGGGGTTTGTAAAGGTCCATATTGCCCTCTAGATGTCAATTTAAAGGCTAAAACCATATTAACGTTTTCTGTTCAATGTTACGGCAAATCATGTAAACAAAGTTCAAAAGAGTGATATACCTGCTAGCATCTGTTCTTGAAGGGCAAAACAGGAAATTAATCAAACAACAGTGACACAAAATTCAATTGGCATTCCCCTTATGCCACAAATACAAGTAAATGAAGAGTAGAAGCTCATGCGTCACAGTAAAGAATAATAAAGACCCAAGTCATTTCATTTAGTATACTGTAGATGCAAAATTGTATTAGAAATATATTATATCAAAAAGACATATAGCAATGCATGCATTATCATACAATTGTATAATATCAAATATATGGAGAAAAATAAATAAAGAGAAAATATAAAATACTAAAAACACGAAGAAAAAAAATCCTCCTTACCAGTATAAAAAGTGGTCTAAAATATACCAGGCTGACACCAAGGCAAAGAGACTCAACGTTCCATGCTAAAAGTATCCCTTTATCAAGAGTCTAGTTCCATATGGGCTACTCCCGTTCTTTATACCTGACAGAACATCTCAACATTTTTGAGGTGGACACTCCTAACGTTACATTGTCCAAATGGCATAATTGTAATGGTAGAGTCTGTTTGAGCTTCCCAAGGGATGTAGCACTCTCCTCTGGCACCAGGCATTAAGCATTTAGCCAATATGAAGGATAAAGTTAGATTAAAAAAATACACAATTACAGCATTAAGTAAGTTGGGACCCCGTGACATCAAACGAGTCAATGGAAACTGCCTTAAATATATTATACATGGATATGTTTTTGAGTTCTGGGCTTGAGATATTCTTTTCCTTTTTCTATATCCCTGTACGCATTCTAAACTGAGAATTTAAAAAAAATGAAGTTTAAAAAAAAAAAAGTCTAAGTACTCCAAGAAAAACATGTTATTTGTGAATCACAACATAAATATATCTTGTAGACCTCCTAATGTATGTTTGGCCAAGTAAAGTAATAACTAGTTGTAATTGCGCTGGCATTTACTATTACAAAAAGTATTCATCATGTATTTTACATGCACCTCATAAAGCTCGCAATTGCAATGACCATGTTTAGCCTTTAAATTATTTTTTAAAGTGGCATATACCGCATTGGCCCAAATATAGTACGGCCTCGCACATAATACGACCCTAAAGTTTTGAAGGTGTTCTACATAAAAATACATGGTGTTAGGCTGCGCATATAATACGAGGACAGTTTTCAGAAGGACATTTTAAGAAAGAAAACATAGCACTATATGCAGGCCAATGTGGTATAAAAATGTGTTGTCTTATTTGCATGATTACTCAACTGTATCGGTAATAGACAGTAAGCTTCTGCCTTAAAGAACGACTTTCTTGTAACATCATGAATTGATTTTCATACTGTGCTTGACCATACCACTATCTAGTTTTCAAGGGAGAAACACATTTTAGTATTAAAATAAGCACTTCACTATATCTGTTTATGTATCCATATTAAACATTTTGAGTACACATTTAGATTCAAACTAGCTTGATAAGAAAACTAAACACAATAATCTTTAATTTCCCAATATTAGTATATGTTATCTATCCTGTTGTGCAGTAGACTTTTTAAAATATAGCAAATCATATCATATTGCTAATAGAAATGGCTCTTTTTTCAACCCAAATCAAAAGGATAGAAGTTAAACTTAAATTCACACTATCCTTATCTCATCATGGGTTGCAGGTGCCCTCATCACTGAACTGTAACATTAAAAGGTCACAAGGGGACAAAGTGTCAGTTTTCATTCCATCCTTCCTCTTAATAGTCTAGAGAATGACCTTGTTGGATAGTCAGGGCTTGATGAATGTGTCGCATGCAGTGGTGCAAATCGCGGCTGCACAGATTGTTACAGTTACACTGATATTAATGCTGCACCTAAGAACAAATTCATTGGCCTTTGTTGGCATATTTCTCTTTGAACGGTAGCAGATCAAATCAGGCTGCGCTGCCATATTCCATGAATATCAGAAGTAATACAATATGGACCAAATGAGATAGGTTCCCCCAAAGAAAATGACATTTGTGATATACAATGTGCGCAGTTGTCTTTCTGATTTTCACTGCTCTGTTCATGCAAGAAGAAATTCACAAACATCAAGTAGACCTATGTGAAATACCAATGTGCACAATTTTACAGCAAATTGTACCCCCACCATTCCTAGATAAAAATGATGAATTATAAAATTTTATTAATATTATTAATTGGCATTATTATGGTTTGGTTTCCTGTAGTGGATATACAGTACAGTGCAGTGCATGTAGTTGATTGGATGGTATCCTCACATACTGTATAGCGAATAGATGCGGTAGGCAAACAGTTCTTTGCTCAAAGGAACTTGGTCTTATATACCAAACTCTTCCAGCTCTCAAACCATGGTACAACTAGTGCAAATAAAATGCAGTGGAAGTATCAAAGGAAACCCCCAGTTGCTTTCAAACAGATTAATTTGATAAATTTAGTGCAAAAGTCCAGCTAACAATTTGCATTATGAAAATAAAGAAATACATCACAATGTACTTCTTTGTACTTCCTTACATTGCGATATCACCCCCCTAAACTGCAGGAAAGGCTATGTTTACCTAGCGGTACTATACCATAAGACAAATTCCAGAACCGAAAAATCCCTTATGACCCATTTAAAAGAATGGATTAACACCACTCTGCATATATGGCCAATTATCATATTCCTAGATTTACTTAACTTCGATATGTATATTGCTGTTCATTAATGGTAAAAGAAAAAAGAAGTTATTTTGACTTCTGTATTTACTAAAGGTTTTACGCTTAAATATTGCACTTGTACCTCTAATTTTTTCAGACCGATAAGTGTGGGCTAAATGTAAAGCCAGGAAGTCTAATTAGCATGCACATGAGTATGTATTGTCTAATTGCACTGTATATGCAGAAGCGGTACATTTAAAGGCAGTATCACAACTGATCATGCAAATGAATGAAAATGAAGAACGAAGTGTTAATGACCATTTCACACTGTATTTACTAAACTCCAATACCTCGCGATTTCAGGCTTGCCCCAAAAAATATCACCAAGTGTTATCACCTATCCCAGGTTGGTGTTAGGCTGCTCACATCCGATTACATAACCCTAGGTAGAAAAGTGTGATCTCTCCAACCCCATGCACTCAATTGCATTGCTAGTGCTGATTAATGCAGATTCCCATGCATTAATGCTTTTTGGTATCATTAGCATCATTTAACGCTGAGTTCCTGCTTTTTAAGTGTATGCAAATAATCATTGAATAACGCAATCCACTTATGAATACGTTATTCTTCGCAAATGCCGGGCAATTTCGAAACAATATTGCTGAAATTACACATCTTTGAAGCACAATCTTTTAACGGCGTAATATAGAAGTTTAGTAAATCTAGGCCATAACCTTGGTTTCAAAAGTGGGGAAGCCACTGAAAAATTTACTGGTAAAGAGATAAAAAAAAATAACCTCTATAGAAACTTGAGCTAAGTAACTATTTGAGGACTTAAATCCTCGTAGTACATACAAAAATCAGTCTAATCTTAATTATGAACTAACATTTTGGATTACAATAATTATTTTGCATAAGGTTCTACTACATACAAGGTCACAATGGTTATTTTGAAAGATGTATTAAAGTGAGGATTTCTCTTTATTCTTCAAGTTTCCAGAAACCACCCAAAGACCCAGAATCACAAAAGGGTGCTAAGCTCTGGCATGCCTTAATTCTCATTCATTTGGGCGGGAGCAAAGGTGTGCTAAAGCTTAGTCCCCTTTAGTGGATCTGTGCTGTAGTGGGAAAATGTTAAATATGACCTTGCACGTATGCAAATAAATGTTTAACTGCGGCGGTGACAAATAAACAAAAAACTAAATAAGGTATATGGATATAATGGGAAAAAAATGCTGCTAGGGATATTTTTCTTGATGACACATTTACAATTATTATGATTGCAAACTTTTCCAAAATATTTTTTTATTGCTCAAAATGTCCAATTTGGGATGAAATTTATATAACAACTCTTCATTGTTCGCTTGAGTGTAGAGTGTGTCGAGTGTGTCAGAGAGTTTTTTTCTCATTCATTACGATATGTAATATCATATATTTATATATCAGAATATATATGTTTTTTAAATTCTTTTTATGTCATTTATAACGATTTTATTATTGGATGGAAAGCAATTGGTAGTCCATATTGTACTAAATATATTAATTGGGAAAATGTACGTATTACAAGAAAATGAAATGTTTGGATACTACAATGTTGATTTATAATGGTATATAGAATAACAGAAACTTGGAATATACTGTAACAAAGTAAAGAAACATCAAGTTGAAGCGTATTCTTTGTGATACAACTGAAACAATTAAGAAAGGTTGGATCAATAGCTCTTCACAACAACCATGATAATATAAACCTCAAACCAGACATTTGCAAAATGCTTCACAGATGGATGTGTCCTGCAGACGTTACATTTCCTGAGAATGAGACCGAGAGATCAGGTTAGATAAACTTTAGCTCTTGGTAAGCTATATCAAAGGTAACAGTATTTTTTGCTGTATTGATGAATACGAACGTGACAATAACACATCATGAATCAGACAAACCTTAGAATGTAAGTCTATTGATCAATAACTACATCATATTCTAAGGTACTGTATGTCTGACTCTGTGTGAACCTAATTACTGTTGCTGGCTATCTCTGGCCATACATACAGTACTTCCTATCTTTCTGAAGTATGCTTTTTAATGATAAAAGTATTTATTTTTTCTTATATGGCGCAGTGTACACGGTATCTTCCACTCGCTAAGGGAAAGATAAAGTGGCTTGCTCAAAGTCACAAGGAGATCTGACACTGGGATCCAAACTGGATTCACCTACTTCAAAGGCAATTACATTACCTCTGAGCTACTCCTTGAGCATTCTCATTAATGGTACACTATAAAGACTATCATAATTACAATGTAGGATGGATTACATTTGAAAAGAGGATGGCAGACACAGTAGATATATTTAAGAAATGGTTAGATATCTTTTTAGAAAGAAAATGTATACAGGGATATAACCTATGGGTAAAATACAGGAAGAAAATTGATTAACAGGGAAATTTGATTGTTGTTACTGGAGTCAGGATTAGAAATCTGTAAAACCTTTGCCCAAGTATGTGAACCATGCAAATTAGACCTTTGTTTTCATGAAAATAGCTGAGAATAAGTCAGAGATGAGTCACACGATTATCTAAATTAGCCAAATATTTCATTTAATGATGCTAAATTCCAGTCCCATCCAAAGCCTGAAACCTGGGTTTTGCTAGAGATGAGAAAATACGTGGGGAATTGCAACAGAGATTCATTGGCTAAACAGAGAATTAATGGTGGAAAACAAAAACGTATTTTGGAAAGTCTCAATTGAAGATTTGGGAAATAAATGCCTTTTCTCGCTCTGAAAATGTTTCATTGGGCTTCTTTGTTTGCCTTTTCAGATTTCATCCTCCCATCTTAATTTTGGTCCTCGTCTTGATCTTTTAATTTTCCTCTCAATCCACTCTAGTACCACATTTGTCCAACAATGGTAATTTCTTATTGTGATAAGTCTAGCCCACTGCCATTTCAATGTTGTCACCCTTGTGATGATGTCACAGACTTTTGTTTGGTTGCAAACCCATTCATTCTTTTTCCTGTCTGTTCGCAGAAATACCCAGCATACACATCTCCATATATACTTGAGTTGTCTGAAGCTTCTGAATTGTCTTGGCATTTAAGGTTTAAGTTTCACATTCATACGTGAGCACAGGTAGAATACACTGGTCAAAAACTTTCCTCTTGTGGCACAGTGGAAGTTTTCCTTCAAATATTGTCTTCTTTCTTCCAAATGTGTTGTATCCCATCTTCAGTGTCCTATTGATTCCATTCCTAAAGTTTGCATCCATTGGTACTTGCCGGTCAAGATAGACATAGTCTTCGACTTCTTCTTGTTCTGTTCCATTTATTTTGGCAGAGTTTACACATTTGTTGAACATCACTTGGTCTTGCTGAGATTAATTTGAAGGCCCACTTTGGTTTTTCTTGCTTCAGCAAATTCTCTGATTTGTTGCCTGGGGTCTTCTGGACTTGTGGCAAAAATAACAATGTAATCTCCAAATCGTAGGTGACTCAAGTATTCACCATTGATTTGTATTTCTTTTTCTTCCAAATGCAATCTATTAAACAATGTTTGAAGTGTTGCTGTGAAAAGCATTGGAGACATGGTGTCTCCCTAGTCCCTTGTTAATACTTACCTTGCTTGCATCTTCATGTAATCTAATGGTTATGTGGCATTCTTGTTAATGTTCCTTATAATGTCAATGTATGCTTGTTCAACACTTTCTCTTCTTAATACATTTATAAATGCTGAAGTGTGGACAGAATCAAATGTTTTTTTCGAAACTTACTAGTCCAAAGCTGAGTGGTAGATCATGTTAATTACATTAGTAAATCACTTCTTGTATGACTTGGATGTGGTCCATTGTGTTGTATCCACTACGACATCCCACATGTTCTCTAGGCTGTCTCTTTACCAATTAGATTTTAACAATGGATAAACTTGATGGATATAATTTCTCAAACTTATCTATGTTACTATGTAAACACAGGTGTTTCTGGGAAATGTAAAACACACAAAATCAGCATTTACATGAGGCAGCTTCTAATAAGGTATTTAAAAGTATGTAAAGTAATGTATAGGATGTTATGTGTTAGAACAAACTAGTGATTGGACCCTTTATTTAAAATGATTTGCATGCAATAGTATGTGCCTATATATTTTTTATATTCGGGATGTTACAGGAATATTATTACAAAACACATAGTACAATCCATGTGAAGTGGATCTCTTTGGAGGCAAACATTGGCTATGCAGTGCAGTCAAACAACTAAATGTCAATGTAACAGAGAAAAATGTTAAGGAAAGTATTACAAACAAATAGGCTGCAGACTATGGAAGCGCTGTGGTGACCTGATCTCATATTACTAGCTGATCTTTTCTGAAAATTTCTGAAGCTTTTAAAATAATGTTCATCAAAGGGCAAGTATCTTATGAACTACCCCTGAGAATCAAACCATTCAACTTAACAACAAATGACGCAAATATACCAGAGTGAGTTACAGTTCTTTTTACAGTTATTTGACAAGTGTTATGTCTATTCATTGGTGGAAATGCAGTAACTAACTTTCTTTCTATGTTTCATTAGGCGTATCTGTTGGGAACTGTATTCTTTCCACAGATTGCACCATTAAGAGATACACTATAAAACTAGATTCTTTTAATTTGTATGGTCACTAAATACAATGTTAGCAGGAGTAAACATATCATATAGACTATCGAGCCATTTGTGCATTTGAGATTTGGCCACTGGTGAAATATTTCTCATACTTAATAGTAAAGTGAAATTACCTTTATTGACTTGTGACGGAGTCACTGTCCTTATGGAATAGAGGGCCAGCATACATGGAGTTAATTTCCCTTGGATAAGCTAACCTCGGGTGCAGCTAATCAACATGGTCTAAATGAACAAGGAAGTCTTTTAAAACAGACACAGGAAGCTGCCATGCTGGAAGTGATACATAGAGACTGTTTTCCCCAGAGAAGGGGGAGATAGAAGTGCTCCACAGCTGTGGAAGCTTGGACAGAGGAGGTCTCTGGGCTCAAGGTGGGGCTGAATTCCCCTAGGAAGAAAGGATGCAAGGCCATGCTGAAGCAGTGACGTCTACTCCAAAGGACTGTCAGATAAACAAAAAACACTGTATTGTTGTATGCAGAGACTGTTTTACCTTGCTCCATATGCCAGGGAATATTTTGGCTTGGGAACCAGTTTAGCTGGCCATGCACTTAGTGAGGTAAAAAGCTATGGTGTAGTTAGCTTTCCCTAAAGGGAATAGGTGTTTTTTCCCTATGTTTTATTATGATTTAAAGGGACAGTACCCATTATGTTTATTTGTTTGTGGCTAATAAACCACTACCGTTAAAGCTTTACACAGCATCTAGAGTCTTACTGACCTTGCCGAGAGGCCGTCCTGCCACATGCCTCAATAGTTATGTGTTCCTAAAAAGGCATACATGGAGACATTTATCAAATGTTTCAAACTGGACCATTGGGTCAAATTGTGTCATTTTGACTCTGCGTCACCTTGCATCAGTGTGTCAATGTAAATTGCAACAATTTACACCATTTTATCTAATGGAACATTCTTTGACAAATATGGTGCAATACCTTTGCTATACTTTGCCCCAGTTTTATGACTGTGAGACTTTGATACCTTACTCCCCTGTTGACACAAAAGATTGCTGCGGCTGCTGCTGCTGCTGCATACTACTGCCTTACTTTCCTTTTACATGGCAAACATATTTTGAAACACAGCAGTTTATTCAATTACAGTGAACATAGCCATAAGGAATGAATCTATGCCAGAGTTCCTGCACACCCTACAAATTCAAAACACTTCAGTGCCAGATGGTCGTGTAACTCATTGTCACACATTGTGTTTCACATCCCATTAGTACTGAAAGGTTTAAATTTGTTAGGCTCACTGTACATAGCTCTTGAATAAAGACACTTCCATTTGCTATTTCTTTAACAGATGACAGTTGGAAAAAGTGTGTTTTCCAGGGGACAAGTGAAGCAATGGGTCAGAATAACAGACATAATTGGATCTATTTGTTATGCTTTGCTTTAAAAAGAAAGCCGGTCATCATGTTGTAGCAGAGTTGATGTGAGCTCAAGGCAATCATACCATGCATCAATTGGTAAGTTGTCCAGTAGCATTTTGCCAAATGAACAGCCTAGACCATTTAAATAGAGGAACCATCTGTGACCAAATATTTAAAACATTTGAAAACAATAAAACAAAAACTCTAGTTCCAGGATCTATATTTGAAAGTTAATTGTTTACTTCTGTTTAAAAGTACACCTTGTATCAATCCATTTTTTTTTCATTAAACACAAATAGCACATTTAAAGGATCATTGGTCTTACAGATTTATGAATATATGTTACTGTACATCTGTTTAAAGAAATATATAGGATTTGCTACACTGTTCTTCTTTTCTTTAAGTCTTTATGTTAAAAGACTCTTGAGATACATTTTAGTATCAAATGAAAAGAAATTACTTGTTTCATTGTTTCATTGTTAGATACAGCATAAAGAAAATGTGAAGGGATATTTATCACCTCCCAAAAGGAGAGATAGGAGTAAAAGAATGGCAATTTACTGGGCATTTACTTTTAATTTTTTTGACTGCTATTTACTTTTGGCATTGACATAATTTCCCCCCCCCCCCGTAGCAGTGCCACGTTTAATTGTATCTAAATGATAAAAAAATAAGTAATTGATGGTGATGCTGAGATTAAGGCATTGTAAAATACAGTTGATGTTAAGGAGCATGTCACTATAGAAGTATGCAGTGTGTTTTATGATGATATGGGAACAGACAATAGAAGCAAGGCAAAGGGCACACATTGTGATATTCAACAGTAGCATGGTAAAGCATTAACCAAAAAAAAAGCAGTAATAGTAAAAAAAAAAGGAATAGGAATCAATACAGCAAAGTGTTCCAGCACTCACTGGCTCTAAAGAGTCTGTGAGTGCTGGAACACGTTGTTGTATTGGTTACTGTTTTTGGAAGAATTAGAGTCCTCCATTGTTCCTTTGGCACCCTGCAATTGTCTATTTGTTACTTTCTCAGAGTGCTGTCTATCGCTATTCTCATAAAATGTAAAGGCTTTTCTAGCAATGCATACTTTATGTTAAGCAGTACCCAGTATGTCGATTTGAAAATAAGTAAAACATCTTATCTATTGTGTTTGTTACTGAATATCTTGGGTATAAGATATTTGGCCCAGTCTCATATGAAATGAAATACATCATAATTATAATATATACAAATACTTAAAACATAGTTTAATGTGTAAACAATCTCATAACTGTACGACTACAGTATGGTATACAAGTTTGATCACTGATAGAGCAAATGCCTTTATAATGTTAAGGTATTATTAGGATTTTAGCTGTTTTGGTAAGTTGAGAAATAATAACCATGTGCAAAGACATTATGGGTTGCTTTTGTTGTTGTTTATAAAATCTGATGATGCTTTTTTGGACCATTATTGACACATTTATGCAGTTTGGAGACTGAAGAAGGCCCTCCATTTGTTGTAACAATTGCACCAATGTTGCTGTGCAAGTGGGTATTCTAGAAACCTCTGACAAGTTTCTAATTATGCAATATGAGCACAAGGTACCACAACTGAGATAAGCAGATACACTGCATATTTGCTATGTACTGCAAATACGATGCATTGTGCAATTTTAGGATGTTTGCTACTGTACTTACAGCCACTGGTGAAAGACCCTCATAGATTAAATATAAACACAGTAAGAAATGTAAAGCTTGTTTTAAAAATCCAACTATCACTTTAATTCATATCTTGAACCTTACCGTTTATTCATATTCATACCATTGTTTAAAAACATCTAGCCATACATTTTCTAGAGCACATCCCTTTACTTGTAATAAAAATGTTGTCGAAACTGAAAGGTGGTTTTAATCTGTGGGCTGGCACAATACCTTGATACATTTACCACCTTATTAAAATGTACCAGTGACGCTTCGTTTGTAGTAAAGAAATAGATGCTATGCGCATCTGTGTCAGATGTACCCATGCATATACAGTCCAAATAGTGGCAGAAAATGTCTACCACTTTGTTCTTCTGCAATGGTGTAGGAGAGAAAAGAACAGTATGGCTGTCCAAGAAGGGCAGAAATGAGGTGTAACCATGAAACAAAACGAATCATGAGGCTATTTTGTGGTTGCCACATTAAAGAGTACTACACAATCCATAGTTTTCAATGTTTTTTTTCTTTGATAACTCTAATGCACTGCAGTTTTTGCAGTAATCACACAGCTGTTAAACTTTGAAATGCAGTCTTCTTAAGTTGTTAGGTTGAATGAATTAAGACTGAACCTTATCCTTATGGACTGTACCAAATGTGCACATTACACCTTACAAAAGGAAGACAAGGCTTGTAAAATATAAACTCAAGAAACAGGAGGTCATGTAAGGCTTATAGGAACATGTTGACAAGGTATTTTTGGTTTACCGTCAATGCAGCACAGTGGCAATGTGATTTCAGCACCAAGGGCAGTGACATGTTAAAAGGCGGTTTATGGCACAATGTTGGTTGAATAAGCATACAGTATACAACACAAATCTTTAACATACATGTACAGTAATTGGTTATAATCTTTACACAAAAGTGTTTAACACATGATAATTGCACTATACAAATCTAATGCAACTAATGGCAAAATGAAATAACACACAGCAGGATAGATATCATCTACAGATTGTTTTGTCAGTTACAAATCCAATACAAAAATACCAATTTGTTTCTCCTGCCAAACACACCTGCTGTTTCTCAGTTTGCATAGCAGCCAACGAGAACTTCTGCAGAATACAGAAAGGATTCTCTGTTTGTATTCTACTGTACATGCAGCTCTGAACTTCACTGCAGCTCTGGTGCCTTGCATTCAATATCTCTGTTCTTCGCAGTGCTCTAACTCAGTGAGGTTGAGCTCACTGTAATTCTCACTCTTACCTTAAGGATGTGTTGCTGACTGCAACCCGCAGTTTACAAAAAGCTGAGCGGAATAGGAGATTGGGCATGCTGTCCTACAATCCTGCTGCAGCAAACAGAAATACCTATACAAAGAGGAGGAAGACTGGATATTTATTTCAATTAATAGAAAGAATTCCCCGTTTAAACTTTGTCATGGAGGGATGGGGAGTTAAATACTGAGTGATGCTGAATTCCCTGCGATGTGAACAAGTTGCTGGGTAAAATCTAGATACAGTATAAACAGACATTTTCTACTGCATTGCTTGCAAGAGGATTTACTGAAATGACTTTGTGGGATCTGAGCCTAGGGCTACAGAATTTGGAAGAAGAATGCAGTAAGTATTTTATGTTCGGTGCTATTGTATTTCAAGATCGTGCTCATGACTTATTAATTGATGCAAGTACAATGTTTACAAGAGATAGTGAGCATATCAAATGTTAGATCAGAGCCTATGTATACAGTTGGTTTTAGCATAGGAGCTCTGTGCTTGCTTTGTTAAAAATATATTTTCTGCAGCAGTCAATTATGCAGTTTATTGCTGCAAATGTTTTCAACATGAAAACAATTGGAGGGGAGATAACAGGAGTAATTGGAGAACCAAATGGGAGAGGCAGAGACAAAACCAAGCAAATGTGTGTCATTTGTATCATTTTATGTAGCAAAGATAACACATAAGAGCAGAAAGCATGCATTTTTGCTAATGTTTGTGTTCTTTACATTTGTGTATTAAACTTATAGCGTGGAATGTGAACACATAACTAATGCAGGTTTAGTTACTGTTTGCAAGATGTCGATTTCTCTGTCAAACTTGTCATTATATAATACACCTTGCAGTTTGCGCTATTACCTGCATTGTGTCAACATATGGCGCAAAGTTGAATAATTTCAGTGTTTGCATGAAATTTGGCACATGTCACACATGTTTTGTCTGTTTTGCCCTTTTCTTTAAGATGAATTACCCTTGTTTGGCTTCATTGAGCCTTCAAGTAGTTGATCAATGTACATTTAACATGCACTGTATGTAGTTGCTGACTGGAAAGCAATAGGCTTCTGCTTATAAATGTCACAATTTATAGAATGAATGTTGAGTTCCACAGCACATCAGGGTGTAAAACCTGCAGGAATACTTCTTTCCATAGATAGTTTAGCTTGAAGCTATCCAATCTTGGCTAAATGCCACATCCCTGTGCAGTTGAGTCGACATTAATACAGCACATAGAGAATGCGGTACTATTCTCTTTTGTTGGCCCATACTATGCATTAGGTTGTTTCAGGACATACAGTACTTGAAAACGAGATATATATCCTGGTAAAATATTGTAAAGACAAATTAATAAATACGTACATATCAAAGACTGTCTGAACGGCAATATATGTGTGAATATTATTTCCCTAATGTCCACCTCTCTGTCTTTTCCTTAACCTCTCTATAGGCAACTATTGCATATATACCAACTTTGGTGGTTGGTTCTATTGGCAGCTATGTGGAAATCAAACTGCAGCAAGGAAAATGTTCTTGGAGGAGACGTTGGAGGAGCATCCTACCAAACGGTGCTGAGATCTACGAGATGCCAAACTTTGCAGCATGCCAAATAGCAACCACATATTCTGACTGCTCTGGTATGTTGGATGAGTTTGTAGTAAGATGCTGGGAGGGGTTTGGTCAGGAGGGGGCGCTTTTGTACTTCTCTTTTATCTATATGAATGAAGAGCTGAACAGAACTAAGGCTTATAATGTACGTAATAGCAGGAGCTTCCCTGCAATCCCTAACAAACACAATCTTAACATACATTTCTTGCAGTGCTATTTATGTACCTTAAATATACAGTATGTGTATCATTTCTATTTTTAACCCAATTGGGTTATTCGAGACAATCAGTTGCAGTGCTCTTATCATGGTAAAAAAAAAGAAAGAAAGAGAGAAGATGGAGTCATTAGAGTCATCTATAAAAGTAGCACAACCCTTCAGCCAAAAATATTGATGATCACTTTAGTATAATCTGTATTAATCTTTTTATTTTGCATTTAGAGTGTCTGTTTATTGAGCATTAAGTGGGTGGTGAATATAGGTCAATGCAGCTCATGTGAAAGGTGATGTAAATAATGAGCTGGTTGCTACTATATCTAGAGTGATTGTGACTAGCTGTAAGAATACCACATACTGTAGATAAATGCTGATAGGGCTGAAATAGAAATACAGTAAATAGGAATGACGCTTGGCAATGAATGGAAGTGTGCTGTAAGTATCAGGAATGCTACTGCAGGGATGTCCCCTGAAGAAACCAATCTTCAGTGTCTCAGAGAAATCCACTGATACACTGGATACATGAAGGAACTAAATACAATACATGGAACAGAAGAATGAAATTGGAAGATCAAATGAGATGGCCAAAAAATCAGAGGGACTTGTGCATTGGCAGCCTGGCGGTATGCTATATGAGCACACACATAGCTGTGAAGGTATTAGCATGTACAAAAGATGAGAACTAGCAAACGCACTGAAATATACAGATCATGCTCAGGCATTTATTAATCAGATTAATCAGTATCGTATATATTTTTTAGATTGATACAATATAATATAGGTACAAGCAACAGCATGTTTATAAATCAGTTTATTTAATTTAGACAGGTTGTTTTGCCAACTACAATAAGAGAGCTTTACACTGTATTTTTGTTGTTGCAGATGTATAAGTATTTCATCTATTAGCTCTGTTTTATCAAATATTATAGTGCTGAGATGGGAGCAATTATATTGTGAAAAGTCAGTCCTGGAATGTCTTTCTTTCTAAGTACTCTATGTATCTTCACAACACACACTAGGGATCTCTTGTTTGGGGAAAACAACACACTCTGAGATTAAGACAAAGGGGAAGTAAAGAGCTCATTGACTTTGTTGCTATAAGGTAATGGGTAAACTCACTGCACCAAACGAACAGTTCAGCTCTTCTTTGCTTTTTGATTTATGATCAATAGCTAAATTCAAATGGAGCTTGTGGACGACTATCCTGATGCTTGTGATCATTTCTGTAGGGAGTAAAGCTGGAGAAGATGGGGACTTTCGGCTCTGCTGTATTACTACTTCAGGCTCTGCTGATTATGGTGGATTTGGGTCATGGAGCAGAAAAAAGTTTCCCAGTCCTGAACATTGCAGTGATTTTGGGAAGGACTCCGTATATCACAGAGAGAGACATCCGATCTCTATGGACAAGGGATATGTCTTTAGACTTTGATGTCAATGTGGTGACCTTGCTGGTGAACCAGACGGACCCTAAAAGCATTATCACCCACGTTTGTGACCTGATGTCAGGCACAAAGATCCATGGTGTGGTTTTTGGAGATGACACTGATCAAGAGGCAATAGCTCAGATTTTGGATTTTATTTCATCTCAGACTTTTATCCCAATCTTGGGTATTCATGGAGGATCCTCAATGATAATGGCAGATAAGGTAAGGGAACAGACAACGTGTTTAATGCTCAGTATGTGCAACACTTTACATAGGTAACATGATTTTCTTATGCCCACCCTCTTACTACACATTTGGCTTGTCATTGCCAATTCATCACATTGCATGAAGTGCTGAGCTAAGCTTAGCCAAGAACACCATTTAATATTCAACTTTTGAAGCAATATATTAGACTACACTACAGTGCATCTAATTAGGATTGTATCATTTATGTCAACATTTGGATGGAAATGCATATGGCAACTGACAAGGATTTTATAACCAGATATATTTGTTTAAATGCAATTTATTTACATGCCAATTAAGATGGCATTGCTATACATTCAAAATATGTGATAATGAAACCCTTTTTTTCTATATATTATTTGCACATCTTCTGTATATTAATAAATTAATTTTCAAGGCATTGGAGGAAGAGGTTGGGGGTGGTAAAACGTTAATACATATCGTTCTGGTGTAAACATGCAAACCTCACATCTTTTCAGTGAATAATACAAACACACATAGCACAACATAGTTTTGTTTGGTTTTTGACAATAATTGAGTATATTTTGTATGCTCCGATTCACAGTTTTAAAGAGAACAATATGTTATTACCTTCCTCAAATCGATTTTGTACTTGTCCAAGACCATAAAAAGGGTATTGAAACCCTACTGTAGCTCCGATAAGACTAATTGCTGGAAAGTGATCTTCTAATGTTGGCACCTGCACTGAATGTTAAAATAGCCGCATAGAACATCCAAGAACACAACACAGTCCAATGTGCCCCTAACTGTCAAAGATCTATTGAGAGTGACACTTCACCTTGTCAGGGATATGAATATCATTTTCAAAGGTAGTATAAGCAAACTGAATTCACATCAAACCTATTTGGTGAAAACAAACACTCTAGAAAAGGTTTCATATTAAACGAGGGGATGTCCAGGCACTTTCAAATGATGAACTGCTCCATAGAAACGAGAGCCTTTTTACATTATGTGCACATATGATGCCCATTACTCAGCTGTCAAAAAAGTAACTTTGGCAATTTGCCACTAGAGTGCACTGTATGGGTTACTTTATAACTTAAATCGTTTGCAAGCTAAGGAATCACTATTATAGTATCACTATTTTATTAGCATTTAAAAAAAGCATTTGCCATTGTGACCTCATGTACAAGGTTAGAGTTTTAAAAGCAACATGAGAACTTTATGAAAAGGATACATTTGATGTTGAACTCTTTAGAAAGTATAGAGTTTAACCCTAAAATGCCATCAAATTAAGAGTTGAACTAATGTTTGAGATATAAAGAAATGTTATGGGCCTTTGGCATAATATATCAGTAATATCTTTTTTTTCTGCAGCAGGCAATGGTTTATAATGTAAGAGGTCATCCAGTTGACATCCATTCAAATTAGGGCTGTATTAAATTAGGGTAACTACAGAATTTGGCTATTTGGCAACAAAAAAAGTTTTGGGGATCTGTACCAAACTTTAATAATCATTAATCTAGATCATGAAAAAACAGCCACTAATATATATATATATATATATATATATATATATATATATATATATATATATATATATATATATATAGCAGATACATCATATATTAACTGCACATATATAAATACGCATATACAGTAGGCACACCTCAATAAGGCACAGAGGGCGAAACAAGTATACAGGCCATTAAAAATAAGTATAGAAATACTTCACGCAAAGAACAAATGTGGTGAAGTACGACACAGCACTCCAGTATTAGTGTTCAAAAGCATATACAGTAGTTGTATTGAACGTACAGGAAAATCCAACATTTCAATCCAGCGACTGGACCTTCATTAGGGTTAAATAATATGGCTGAGAGATATAATTATGTGTTTACTTAAATCTTTTCAAACCCAGCCCTCCTGTTCAACATTAATTTGCATATAGCTGCATTATACATTCAATAATATTATATTGAATTCATAGGCTTACAAATTCCTCAAAATGCAGGTCTCCTCTAAGACAGAGGTACAAAGTACTGCTGCGGCCCTTCCTATCCTCCGACCAACCCGTAAAAATGCGGGTATGTTCTCTGTTTCTCACAGAGTTTCCCACGCTTCGGCCGCATCAACAGACAAGCGCTAATGGCGCTTTACATTGAAAGCACCCGTGGCGCAGGAAAACGGACGGAAAAACGGCGCGCGCCGCAGTGTTTTTAAAAATCCTGCGGTGGCGGCAGCAGGAGGATAAAGGCGGCCGCCACTGTAGCGCTCTACTCACAAGTTCACAATGCAATTCTTCATTTATTGTAACAGCCAAGAACCGAGGAGAAACAACATTTCAGGTCCCAATTGGACCTGATGAAGGGTCCATATGGGACCTGAAATGTTGTTTCTCCTCTGTTCTAGGCTATTACAATAAATGAAGAATTGCATTATGAACTTGTAAGTAGAGCGCTACTTTGTACCTCTGTGTTAGAGGAGACCTGCATTTTGTGGAATTTGTTTGTCTATGTTGTGTTGGCTGCCCAAGCAGGATGCTCCTCGCCTGCAACTGTTTTTCCGCACTTTGGAACTGAATTCATAGGCTTGGCATTTTTAATATTACATATTTCCCCAACCAGAGAGCTCATGCAAAGTATGGTAGTTGTTATATAATGTATAACTTAATGATAAACACAAAGGGGGGTCGGGGGACCCACTTATGGTTTGTAGACCCATAACACAGGCTTTCCAAACATTTTGAAAATTTTGGGGTGACCTAAGTGTAATTTCTATTATGATCAAAGTATTTATGTGGCAGTTATCATGGCTTTCAACCCTGCAGACATACAGCACACCAATCTGTTGATAAAAAACACAATGAAAATATTAGGCTCAGGATAGAAGTTGTAAACATATTTTATGGAAATCTAGTCATGTCTTTGAATTGTACATATGATTTGAATGCAAAAAATCAGTGTAGTCCAATGTGACTTCAAAGTCAACTTATTATTGGAGAGTTTGTTGTGGAAGTGTATGTCCAGAATCAAAACAGGAAACTCAGTCTAGATCTGTGACTGGTTGAATGACAACCTATTAAACAGTTTTACCACATCAATTGTAATGGATTTGTTCTTATTATAATACTTTCTGCGTATAAACAATAATACTTTCGGTGTCTGTCTGCTGCTCTGTATTTGGTAAAGCAGTATATTTCCTGTGGATGTGAAAACCGTACTGTGCAGTATGTACATATTATTGTAATGTGTTTGACTGATATTCAAATTATTGCAATATTTAAAACTATAATAATTGTGTTGCAGCATTAAGGTATTATCGCCTCTTTGGGACCCATGGAAAATTAAGATGCTGAAATATTAGCTTTCTGTCTAGTGATGGCAGAGATCTATGATCCAGAGTCCTAGCAAAAAATAGAGTATGACTACACGTGGCTAACACTGTAAAGCCTCCGCCTAATAGAGATCAATTATTCAAAATATGATGAGTTATCACCATTAATTACAACTACTAGCCCTTCTGCCTCCAACTAATTCACTCTTATTTCCTGAAGCACCAGAGATAGCCCAGCTGTGAAGAAAAATACTTTCCTGTTGGATGAACTTGAGTTCAAAAATCAATGGTGGAAAGTAATTGTCCAAATGAAAATTCCAGTGATGGAAATATCATGCAGGTTTTTACGACATAAGTTCTCGGGACATACGATACTCGTTCATAATATACTGTTCTATATTCATTTTTAGTGGGAGATTTTTCATTTAAACTTGTGATGCAGCTATAGTATTCAAATCTAATAAATAGGTTTTGAAATCTATCTATCTATCTATCTATCTATCTATCTATCTATCTATCTATCTATCTATCTATCTATCTATCTATCTATCTATCGTATATATATGAAATTGATGTTTTGAACACAAAATAAAATGTTTATCATATTGCTTGAGAAAGGACATACGGGTTAACTTTGTATAGCTGTTCTTTTGCTCTCTATAATACCAATATATTCATATCCACATTCCTAAGAGAGGCTCTTAAGCTTTTCCGTTGTTTGAAAAACTGATCAAAAAAATCTCTGACCTTTCTAAGCATTGCAAAGGTCTTTCAGTCAGTTGAGAAATCTAGTTAAAAGTGTATTGAGCAGCCATGTCAATTGGAGCCTCGGAAATTCCAGAAAATGATTCCTCACATTTGTGACATCATGGATAACCTTTTTCTGGGTAAATAATTGGTGAACTGTAGCATCCATGTTACTCAACTAGAGAGATTAATCGCTAAGTGGATGTTGCGAATGCATTTGTTGTGTAACGTGGTAAACTCCAGTGAGGGTTAGTTGTCCACTTTTCCAGTGAGCTCTCAAATGCTGGAATTACAAGTCACTCTATTGGCATTCAATGATTATTGACGATACACTCGTAAACCAGAAAGGCTGCTACAGTATCCTGTACATAATGTACTAGACACCAGATATTTAGTGAGCTGTAACAAAAAAATACCGGTTTTGTGAATTTGATACAGAGGAAAAACATTTTGTTCAGATAATCTCCTGTTACTATTTTGTTAAATGTCAGCACATTTACATGTAAAGTGTTCTTTTAGAAAAGGCGGTGCTTGGATACAAGGTTAAGCATATTTATTCCATGGATTCTCAATACACTACATGTATACATTTTGGATTAATGACAAAGTCTGACTTTGTACAGTATGTGTTATTTAGATATGAAGGAATTTGGACTCAACTGTTATGGAAAACCAAAAAGTCCTTAAAAGTAAAAAAACAAACAATTTGGGGATGTACTGTATAGTGTTAATTATATGCAGGGCTTTTTTCTGGGGCTATGCGGGATACGGCATATCCCCACCTTTTTTATACGGCTACTGTGTAAGCTATTAGCACAGTAGCCGTCTGCGCATGCGCGAGAGCTTGTGCATGCGCAGACGGCTACTGTGTTAATAGCTTACACAGGACTGAAAGGAGCGCATGCGTGAGCTCAGTATCACCACCTTTTCCCCAAGAAAAATAGCACTGAGTATATGTATAGTAAAAACACTTGGGGAAAGTATACTAGTTGTTAACAGACAGGCAGTTAGGCGTTTTTAAAAGATCAGTCTGGATTAAAAAATAAGTTCAAAAGACAGATTGCTTAGCCTATGTACTCCCATTGCTCTTTCTGCACAAAAGGCACCTCATTTCTAAAGCTCTCATTATCGGGATGAAATAACTTAAAAACAGGCATCTGTAAGCTGCTTCTTCATGGCTATCAGTGTTTTGACTACCATCTTCTGAAGTTACTGTATGTTAACTAAGTGCATGGTCAGCAAATCTACTCACAGGCAGCTGTTTGGAATTTTACTCACCATAAATTACTTTGTGTACCTGAAGATAGTTTAGGACAGGAGTGGCCAACTCCAGTTCTCAAGACCCCACAACAGGTTAGGTTTTCAGGATATCCCTACTTCAGCACAGATGGCTCAATCATTTCCTGCTTCAGCACAGGTGGCTCAATCAGTGACTCCGTTAACGATGGAGTCACGGATTGAGCCACCTTTGCTGAATCAGGGATATTCTTAAAACCTGACATGCTGGTGGCCCTTGAAGACTGGAGTTGGCTACCCCTGGTTTAGGATCTTTATGAACCTCCTGCTTCTTCCATACCTTTTGGTTGCTGTCTAGTGAGAGCAGAGATCAATGATCCAGAACCTTATATAATGATTGTGTTTTAAGAAATATTGATTGTAAGACATGTACCAAATCCCCAGTTCTTCATGATGACCTCCCCAATAGCCTCTGAACTACAGTGCAGTATGGTGTGTGAACACTGCAGATACAGTATAATGAGTTTACCAATCAGCAAGTCACTTTTATCTCCCTGGGCCACAAGTACTAAATAAAATAGATTGCCAGTTATTTTGGACAGGGACTCGTGTTTGCTGGAATTATATGTACTGTATAGCACTGCAAACATTTTTAGTTTAATATAAGAACAAATTTAATTATTATTATTATTTTTAAGTATACCATTTGTACTAATACTGGGTTTGTGAAAATATTAGTTTTATTACAAAGCTTCACAGTCCTGCATTGAAACTGAAGTTTAATATCAAAGTATCCTTTATCCTTTTAAATAGTCAGCGTTAAGGATAACGGATTGTTGTATTTATATAACAGTGATTATTTTCTTAGTCCACATTGCAAGATGGTTGTACAGTGTTCATTAGACTAACGACGTTGAGCGAAACTTTCTGAAGTTTTTATTTTGTGAACATCTGAGACTTTAAGTCATGCATTAAGGCATTTTTGTATTTAAATTTGGGTTTCACGTATTCAGATAGCTGGAAAATACAAGAAGACAATTCTCTCTGATGTTGTCACATTTTATTAAGGAGCCAACTCTTTCAGTAGTTCAGTTTGCACGTCGTAAACTATTTTCTTAATCCGTTATCTAGAGTTCCAGCAAGACTTTCTTATCTTCGGAAAGTCCTAAAGGAATCTGGTTAGCATTTGTGTTTTGTGTTAATATAAATAAGGAATACATTTTTAAGGGCCACATTAACCATATCATACCTGCAGATCCTTCTCTCTAGCAATCATACACAATAATAAGTAAACATGAAAAACACATATTGTATCTGTCGAGCAGGCTTTTATTTTGCACTAGTTCTTTGCCATTAAGAGCAGATGTGAAGTTACTCATTCTAATTTGAACTGACAGTTTAATAGTTTGCACTTTCTTATTTAGCTACCCATCTGACCAAGCTTTAACAAACAGCCAAACTCACTTTATAAATGTATTTTTATATATTTGGCAATTTAAAAAAAATATCTTACACATGGGCCCCAATTATGCATGGTGCGGGGCTCATTTATTTCCAATCCTTTCGAAGAGAAGGACAATCTGGAGAATATATTATTTAAATAGGTTGGACTACGAATCAAAAACCTTTATCCAGAAAGTACTAGTTTGGTAAATTTAATGTAGAGGTTTGATTGGAGATATCACGGTGGAAAGGATGACTTACTGTATGATTCATGTTTCCAGATTCATATTTCTACTGTACATACAGTAGATTATAAATGCTGCCACTGAACATTATCAGCAAAACGTCATTTTATCAACATGCTGATTTTTATGAATTTGGTTTGTAGCTTATTATTAACTGTCACCGATGTGTAGTAGTTGATTTAATCTTTTCTCTGATTTTCTTTGTGTTTCACTAAGTGCTCTCAATTTTAAATATCATTTGTAAAGAACTTTAACGTGTGAAAGAGGAGGGAGGATTCCCCCGGCTTGCAGAATTCTAAAGTACACACAACCCCTGCAAACTCAGAACCCAAAACAACCACAATATATATATATATGAGAAGAGAAGAAAGCGCCCGATCCTAGTGTAGTATGATAAGATACAAAATGTAATATTCCAATAAAACTCCAACAAGCTGCTCTGCTCCCGGGATCACAAGCCGTGGTTTGGATCCTGCATGGAGCTACCAATGCCCTGTGTAATTACACAGGGCATTGGTAGCTCCATGCAGGATCCAAACCTCGGCTTGTGATCCCGGGAACAGCGAAGCTTGTTTCCGGTTGACAACAGGTGTAGCTGCATACTCTCTGGAGCTCCTGCTGGACGGTAGCTCAGAGGTGCCATACAACTCGTGGGAGCTGGACGTGTGAGCGGAGCAGCAGTTTCCAGCGTCTGGTGAATGAGTATTACTCATTACTTGCTTGATTACTTTTTATGTTTGTGAGTGTGCATTTGTTGGAGTTTTATTGGAATATTAAATTTTGTATCTTATCATACTACACTAGTATCGGGCGCTTTCTTCTCTTCTCGTTTTCCTAGATCCATTGGGAGGTCGTTGTTCCTTTCAGAAAGCTGCCAGTATCCTATATAGAGGGCCATCATCCATTCCTTCCATCTCAACAGGACTATAATTATATGGTTTTTGTGGACTTTATTTTTATATATATATATATTTTTTTATTTTTTCCTAATATTCCTCAATGTTCACTCATCCTTTTTTATTTTTCTCATTCATGCATGTTTATATGTTTTAATTAGAATTGTCACTGGTAATACTAGTTTATGTTATATGATTTATTTTTTATTTTTGTGGTATAATATTGATAGAGCATCATTTTCTGGTATATATATTATTATTATATATACTTTTATTATTCATTTTTTTTTAATTATAATTTTTGAAAATACAGTATAGTTTATACACTATTGCAGTAGATACCAAGAGGCGCAGTCTTTTTTTTTTGTATATATATATATATATATATATATATATATACAAACAAAAAGACTGCGCCCCTAGGTATCTATCTCAACTGCAGTGGTGGGATATAATCTGTTGATTTGAATCTCTATATAAGGGTCACGGTAGTAATATATACTTAAATGATGATCTACTGTAGCTATGCAAATAACACACAAATATAAACAAAATAAAAAATAAATAAAATACAATTACTAAATAATATAAACAATGTGAGACTAGTGACTTGAATGATCTATATAAAAATAAAATTGAAATTGAAAATGAATAAAAATTATGATGACATTACAGGGATCTTAAATAAAAAATATAAAAATAGAGTCCAAAAAAAAACATGTATGTATAGTCCTGTTAAAATACACATGAAATGTGATGATGGCCCACTATTCAGGATACTGGCAGCTTTCTATATGGAACCAACGACCTCCCAGTAGATCTACAAAAACGAGAAGAAAGAAAGCGCCCGATCCTAGTGTAATATGAAAAAATACACAATTTAATGTTCCCAGTAAAAGTCCAACAAATTTAAACTCACAAACAAAAAAAGTAAATCAAGCATGTAATGAGTAATACTCATTCATCAGACGCCGGACATCACCGCTCTGCTCCCACGCCTTGCTCCCACGTGTAGACTTCGCACCTTTGAGCCACCGTCCAGCAGGAGCCCCAGAGAGTGCACAACTTCTCCTGATGTCACCCGGAAACAGACTGAACCAAACAGTGGTTCCAGATGGGAGGAAAATGATGGTAGGACCTTAGGGGATAGGTCGTCAGCACGCGACAGCGTCCCAGAGTCTTAGTAAAGTCCAAGGTATGGATAGGTATGGTGTGATAGCTGTCACTAGCTCACACTAGCAATCCCAACGCGTTTCTTCACACTTGGGTGATTTCATCAAGGGACTCTGGGGCGCTGCCGCACGCTGACGACCTATCCCCTAAGGTCCTACCATGTAGTTCAGCCCTCTCTAACTGGGTGGCTATCTAGGCTATTTATCAGCCCAAATATATATATATACATATATACAGCTATACAACAGTCTCATATGAAAGTCTTATCTGTGTCTTGTAGCTGTAATGGAAGGCTTCTCTGCTCTCTTGGGTCCGCACCCTTGTGTGCTAAGGCAATGTCAAGATCCAGGTTTAGAATCTTGTCCCCTTTGTCTTGCTGTCAGCGTGCAGTCTCTTTGCAGCTCAAGACATCTCTCTGTCCTTGGTTCAGCCCCCAATTGTGAGACTAAGGAATCCTCTCTGTCTTTCCTGTGTCAGTTCCAATTGTCAGCTCAGGAATCCTCCCTTCCTGTCTCTCAGAACAGGCTTTTTCTGACAGAGTTCTGATTAGGCAGATGGGGTGGTTGATTGCAGGTGTGTAATTAACCAGCACACTGCTGGATTAAAGGCAAGATTCTTAGCAGGGATAAGTCCCTGTTACAGATATACTGTAGCATTTGGGCTCTCTGTCTATTGTAGTAGAATTGTAAGGTAGTATTAAAAATTCAGTACCCATTTTCTAAATATGGACTATTTGCTTCTATTGATTTATTAGCATTGGAGCTTTGGCAAAATGATCCCTGTCAACGTGAAATGAAAAAATGTAAGGTGTTCTCATACAAGTCAAATATAGATGTAACAGGTGTTATTATTACTTCTGTTATCGCACAATATCTAGTTACCGCTGGTGTGAGTTTTATATGCAATTTCTTGCGGCTCCGTTACTGACATACAAAAGGAGGCACGATTATCAGCATTGCATGAATTTGCATACACATCGCACAAGGTCACTCATTACTGTTCGATAACACGAGTAATAATGCACGCTACAGTACAAGTGTAAGTTCCAATGTTCCAATGAAGCCTTCTATATGCAATATAACCCAGACGGTAACTGGAAATGGTTAAGGTACTGTAGTTACTGTAGTTACTGTAATTGTAAGATATAACTTGAGGTGGTTATATTTTGTGTTTATGAGAGTTTAATCTGCCTAATTAAACATATTGTACTGATTACTACATAGTGTATGATATAGCATTAAACAATATATTAACTATTAGGTAAGGAAAATGTTGTTCACGTAGATGGAGTCATCCTGATCTTTTTTACAATGCAGTTGTATTTTACATGATGGTAAATTTGCAGAAATCATCATCTACTATAGAAATTAGACCTACTGGAAAGTAGTTAAGTGATGATGTCTGGTGAAGTACAGAAATTAGGGATATATTGCACCATTTAACTACAATATGCAGAATGTTGTATCTACCTAATTGTATTATCATTTGAGACAGAAACCCTCGCACCATTAGTACAAAGACAGGGCAAAAAGTAGTATCTCTAATTGGAATTCAATTCTAGTTCAGAAGAGGTACTGGCTGAAGAACTGGACAGTATGGTGTTAAATTAGGAGAAGGGTGAGGCAGAAGGAGATATGAGATTAGGAAGTGAGATATTCTATTGTTCCTAGATCTGAGCAAGTGGTAACACCTTCCAATCCACCATTTAAAAAAAAAAGGAATGAAATGTTAGGTAGCAAGTGGTAAAGTTATTATGGAATGGGGAACTCATTGCAAGCAAGTTACTTCTTTGCATGTTATTTTATGCAATTATGGATTACTGGCAATGTTACAATGTTTATAATAATATGAAAAAGAGACGTAAGCTAAAAAAACAGTTGATCAAAAAGGAAAAAGCCCAGTGTGTGGCAGTCTTTTTTTTCACAGCAGCAGAAAGACCTCGTCAGAAGAATACACTGAAGATCGGTTCGGCAGGGGGAAAAGTACAGGCTTTCCCCGCATAAACGTATGCAATGGAACCGGAGCATGTAATAAAGCAAAAATGTACTTAAAGTGAAGCACTCCCTTTTTCCCACTTATCGATGCATGTACTGTACCGCAATCGTCATATACCCGCATAACTGATGTAAATAACGCATTTGCAACAGGACTGGTTGGTTTTTATCCCCTATAATTAGTGGGAAGATAAATGTTTAAACCATTACATGTACAGTGGCGTCCACCTTTAGTCTAAATCGGCTAGATCCGCGATTTTCAGATTATCCCGGTTATGTGCGGTTTTGTGTCGTTTTCGCCCGGAGTGAACTGCGTTAGTTTCGCGCTCGTGATATTAGCATTTTATTCTCGCTGTCTGCAATACTGCAATGCCGTGTAAAAACTCAGGGGGGCGTTTGCGAGCTGTTGTCTTGGAAGTCTAATACCTTCTCGGTTCAACCTACGTCAGTACACAGTCTGTGTGTGTGTGCGCAGAAATTGTAAATTTGCATTTTTAAAGTATACATGCATTTGCAGTGCTGTGCTGCAGTACAGTATGTCTCATTTGAAAATTGTTGAAACACATAGGCGTGTACTGTACTGTAACTGTGTCACATTTCGGCATATACAGCGCTCTCCCCTCACTCGGGATAATTAACTGCACTGCAGGGTATTTCAATTTATCTTCTGTGCAATGCAGTACTATACATCTCTCCCACACCATTCCTTTGAACGTGTGTCTGGTTTCAATCACATTCCTGCTTGACAGCAGGAATTTACTGCGCATGCGCCTATAACTTCGCCCAGCACTGCTTGCAAGAGTGTGTGAAAAAAAAAAGTTTATTGTAATTTTTTTATTTTCTCCACAAGCCAGCAAAAACCATCTTACTGTATTACGATATTCAATCTGTGCTGTACAGTAGCTTTTGTCTGCGACCCTGTGCGTTTGACTGCCCATGGTTGATTTGTGTGCATTTTACGTACTATATTTGGGGGTGTATTATTATGATGAACTGCCTTTTGAAATTAAAGTATGTCTTTAGCTTTGAACTTCATGCGCCTGTCTTTAATTTTTGGAATCTTGCCATTGTGTTTTGAATCCGTTCATAGCCGAGCTTGAAAGCCTCACTGCGTCTGCGTGTAATCCTTGTTCAGATGGAAGCTTAGCTGCTTACTGCGCATGAGTCACCCAACCCCCCCCTCTCCACAGAGTCATTCGACAGACACCTGCACAGAGTCATTCATTTTCTGAAGTTAGTCATTGTGTTTTTAATCCGTCCCTAGCCGAGCGCCAATCGCCTCACTGCGCCTGCGTGTACTCTAAGCCTCTTCGAGATGGGAGCTAGCTGCTTACTGCGCATGAGTCACCCAACCCTCCCTCTCTACAGAGTCATTAATTATCTGAATCTTGCCATTGTGTTCTTAATCCGTCCATAGCCGAGCTACAGTACAAAGCCTCACTGCGCCTGCGTGTAATTCTCTTTGAGACGGGAGCTTTGAGGCTTTGTTTACGGCAACGTATTGGAAAATCCCTTCTCGAATTTGATTTGCACAGAGCATCACCTTGATATTATAATAATAATAATAATAATAGCATGTTTTTGTATAGCGCTGTTAGTTACAGTATACGTAGAGCTTTGCAGATACATTTTGCAGGCACAGGTCCCTCCCTGTCCCGTGGAGCTCACAATCTACTGTATGTTTTTGGTGCCTGAGGCACAGGGAGATAAAGTGACTTGCTTTTTATGTACTGTATTTGGGGGTTGTATTTGGGGGTTTATTGATAAAATTATTATGATGAACTGCCTCTTGAAATTACTGCACTCTACTCTACAGTATGTAATTTCTTTGAACTGCAGCACAACTAATCCTTCATCCCTCCCCCACGCACACACATACTATTTTCGACAGACACCTCCACAGAGTCATTCATTTTCTGAAGTTAGTCATTGTGTTTTTAATCCGTCCCTAGCCGTGCGTCAATCGCCTCACTGCGCCTGCGTGTACTCTAAGCCTCTTTGAGATGGGAGCTAGCTGCTTACTGCGCATGAGTCACCCAACCCCCCCCCACTCTCCACAGAGTCATTCGACAGACACCTCCACAGAGTCATTCATTTTCTGAAGTTAGTCATTGTGTTTTTAATCTGTCCCTAGCCGAGCGTCAATCGCCTCACTGCGCCTGCGTGTACTCTAAGCCTCTTTGAGATGGGAGCTAGCTGATTACTGCACATGACTCACCCAACCCCCCAAACCCTTTGAGGCTTTGTTTATGGTAACACTTTGGAAAATCCCTTCTCGAATTTGAAATGTAAATCTGATGTGCACAGCATTGTGAGAATTGAGAGTAAAAAAAACCATTAACTGATTCATGTTGTTTTGTCATTCATTCTTATACTGTAGGGGTGGGGGGAGGGGGTGTGGTTGTTGTCAATGATTATGATTACCAGGAATGTGAATAAATATTTATTTTATTTCATCAGGAACAAAAAAATACAAATATAAAAATAATCATGTATAATACATAATGCAGTCTTTATTAAGTTCTTCTGGCAGATTGAAATTGGATAAACATTTACAAAACATTTGTAAAACATGGAGAAACATGAATTATGCACATTTATAAGAATATTATTTAATAATATATATACTGTAATGTATAATATATATATATATATACTGTATATATATATATATATATATATATATATATATATATATATATATATATATACAGTATACATAGTAATATTATATTTTCCGTCTTTATCTTGTTCCTCATTCCGTGTACAGTACAGTAGTTCATTGAGAGAGGAGAGGTTTTGTGTACATCAATACTGCTGTTTATGTATTGTAAATTTTACTGCACAAAACAAATTAGACTGGACACAAAACCCCACCTCCCCCCAGGCCACCCTTTGTTCCTGAAACGACAAGAAAACAAAAAATTAGTGCAGTTAGTGTATGTGCGTACTGTATTATGGCATTGTGTGATGTGTAGTACTACTCTAGATGGCTGGTGCTGCTTTCTCTGCAAAGAAAATATTGAGCAGTTAGTAGGCAGTTACTGTAGTACTGTCAAACTAGTCTATACTGGAACTACTGTGTACTCTGACTACTGTTAAATACTGTGTACTGTAACCGATGACTGTTACTGCTCTCTCTGTAAAGAAAAAACTGTAACTACTGTATACTCTGACTATTGGGAAAGAAAAAATATGTGCCATACTTATCTGTATCATACTGTACTTACAATACTACAGCACAGTACTACTTTCCTGATGCTTGCCCATTACGCGCGATGACAATGGGCAACACAGTGGCAATATGGTCTATATATTTATTGCAGCGTTCCACGGTGAGTACATCGTTCCAAAAACTCATTATGCCTTTCAACAACTCGTCCTTTTTGGAGGGTTTCGACACTTTCCGGATATGGTCCTTCAGCTGATGCCAGACCATTTCGATCAGATTGAAGTCTGGTGATCTGTCATTGGAAAAAAGGACAATTAGTTTAAGAGATACAGTACACAGTAAAAACAGTGGGGAAAAAAATGAGACACGGTCTACTGCACTTACTCCGCTGGCGTCTTCACCCAGTTGATACCGCCCTCAAGGATATGCGCTGTTGACACGGTGTGCTTCGGATCGTTGTCCTGGTAGAAGCGGTGACCATTGGGGAACTCGCGTGTGATATATTGCACTATCTCAGGGACAATGTTGTCTTGGAAGAAAGCTTTATTCATTATTCCTATAGAAAGAAAAGAAAAGTCCTCAAAAAACTGCACAATAGTACAGTACAGTGCATACAGTAAGGTTACACTAGTAAAGTACAGTGCATAAGGCTACATTATATTTGATATATTTTACCTTCAAAGATGACAATGCATCCTGGTTCACGCCTAGAGATGGCATGCCACACATGCAGCTTCACGGGGTGTTTTGGCCGCGGCTTCAAAGATATGCGGCCTTTTTGTGGAATGCAAAGCTTGCAAATCTCTCCAGCGACACAGTAGACTCATCAGTGAAGATGCAATCCTGGAAAGTCTCCCCACTGTCGATCCATGCCTGGGCCTGGACCACTCTTTTGATTTTGTTTGCGTCCCGTATCATGGTGTACGCTCTGTAATGACAAGGAATAAATAATTTTAGCGGTACAGTACAGTTTCCTAAACAATACTTTTACCTCCTGTACTGTCCAGTACTAACCTCACACGTCCATATTTCCACCCAATGCTGAGCCCACTACTCGATGATCTTTATCTGAACTTGCCCTTGTCCAGATACTACATTGTGCCACCTGCTTCCATGGATCAACCCCGATTCTACGGACGCAGGAACCCACTCGCCTTTGCCGTGCCTGTCAAGCAGAAAAAGCGAAAGGCGGTTGCCGTTTCCACGCCAAGGCAAAAGCGACAGGCTAAGGCCAATAAAGAAAACCTTCTGCTGACCCCAAAGGCAAAGGGTTTTCATAGACGTCAGCCTTATTATGTCAAGAATATATACGGTGATGTACTCTCGACGCAAAATGATTGGCAGCCAACCCATCGAACCCGCAGACCACTTCCTCACATACGCTTCGACGACTCTGCCGCCGCTGTCCTGGAAATCTTCAGCCCATCTTCTCCACCCCTCGTCCTTGACATTGCCGCCGCCCTCACGGAAACCCACAGGCCATCTTCTCCAGTTCTATCCGACGACGCTGCCTCTGAAATCCACGAGTCACTTTCTCCTTTGCTCTTAGACGACTCTGCTTCTCGCCCGGAAATCCAAAGGTCACTTTCTCCATCCCTCTTCGACGATGCTGCCGCTTCTCCTCAACCGGATATCCACAGGTCACCTCCTTCATTCTTCTTCGATGTCGCTGCCGCTTCTCTCCATGGAACCCCCATCTCATCCTCCGTTGCACCTATCCCCCCAGATGTTCACACGCCATGCACAAGAAGCAGCTCGTTAGACCAGATGCTGAATGGTATAACTGTGGATCTCCCCGTGAATTCTTTTGTGCTAGCAAAGATAGATCTGCTTCTGGAGACCCTGCTAAATGTGGAGCAACGGATGCAACAAATGGATCAACGGATGATACATATGGATCAACGGATGGATCGACGGATGGAGAAGATAGAGGCTGACATAGCGGGCATACATTATTTGCTCGGTGTTAATGCCCCTGTTCCCCGATGCTGGAGCAGGGGGGTGACATGGATGTGATGAATGGGACCTTCAACCCCCTTCCATCACCAAGCGCACCCCCTCCACCAGAAGATGTAGTGTACATGTATGCCGTTGAGGAGGACATGACAACCCCGTCAAGACCATGCCAGGAGACAACACGGTGACCAAGACTGGAGGAAAGCTTCCTCCCAGACAACCTACCATCGCCCGTCGCCTCAAGCACACCCGCTCCCAAAAGACCTACAGTCGCTCGCATCGATACGGTGCCCGACATCACCCTGTGCGATCTGCCACCGGCACTCAGGGAGAAGTATAGGTTGAAGAGTGCTGGTGCACCCCACAAGTATGCCTTGTTACTTTTTAAGCACCATGTTCCCTACTCTTTGTACTGCGACTGGGCCTTCAAAGTGAACTACGACGGAAATCGCGTAAAAAAGGCGCTTCCTGCTAATTTAAGATGGAACATTCGGGATGAAATGCGGCGCTTTTATCCAATTACAGATCCTGTAATGAAAGGCGTTCAAGACTGCATTAATGGCGTTTTGCACCATGCAAGGAATCGGCCATGGATGGACAATGCGGAGGACTTTCTGTAAGACCATACTGTTGTGCTGAACTGTATTGTACTCTACATGATTTGACCTGCTGTACTTAAATAAAGGAGATGTTGTTGTGTGTTTTTTTACTTGTATTTCTACAGAAATGTTTTAACTTGCTGTCCACACACACAGGACCTGCACAATTTCAGTCCCTGGGGGCCGCAAACAGGCATGGTTTTCAAGGTTGTCCTGTAAACCTGCCCTGTTGTCTGCCCTTGAGGACTGTACTGGTGCAGACTGCTTTGCACACCATCCCACTGTACAGTATATGTTTTGACTTGTCGTTCTTTAATAAAGGAGATGTTGCGTTTTGCTTATTTTATGAATAAAGAATTTGTTTTTAAACATGTGACTGTAAACCATACTGACTGACATAAATGTTTTCACACATGTAGCAGTAAATCATAGACCTGTTGATTTTTTGAATTGCTGTGCACTTAAAATTTTTCTACATTGTACAGTATTTGTAAATAAATGTTTTTGTACTTTCTCCACCAATAAAAGAACATGTTGATTTGTCTTACATTGTTCCATTTGCTCCTTTGCTACTGTAACAAAATACAGTGTTTCTAGAATGTCGAGGCATACTGCACTGTATACTGTAGGCATGCTCAGTATAAGAGTATTAAAAAAAATAGAAGACACAAACTGTACTGTACTGTATGTACTAGCACTGTATACTGTAATACACATAATGTATGTGATACATGTAGAATAAATGCATAGTTTTAATTTTTCGAGTTTATTACACAGTATACTGTACTGTATATAAAAAAGTATTGTACAGTATACTGTACGGCCGGAAAACATCAGCATACTGTTTCAGGTACAGTATTCTATCCTAATCAATAACAACGGCAACTAAACTGTAGACTCCGGTACGTGGGTTTTTAAATCCGATTCAGCAATGTGAAGGCATTGTTACACAAAGCGATATTATCCATCGAAATCCCTCCACTAGCCGTTTTCTTTTCTGAGGAAAAACAAAAAGAAAAGTTTTACTGTAATGGTCAGCCCCCTAAAGAAGTACCCAGCCAGTCCCTCCAATAATTTTCTCGGGGGGCGTCTCCTGTTCACATGCGCAAGCACCTACCGTCGATGCGATGACACGCATATGTGTTTCAAGAAGGCTCCAATACGCATGCGCCTAGCGTTCCACCAATTGTTCAGTATCTGCAGTACTGTAGAAGCCGCTCAGCCAATGATATTGCTTACAGGAGAATCGCTTGACTTTTGAATCGCACCGATATTGATACTGTTTTGTCAAAATAAAAAAAACACAGAAAATAATACGGCAACAATACTCTCCATAGAATTTCCCATTCAGCTGGCGCCGGTGCCGGTCCACTGCCAGTCCAGCGTTCTTGATCATCCACGTCGATAGTTTGCAGCGGGACTAGTCCACCTGTAGTCAGCTGATGAGGCTGGAAATTGCTTAGGTACATGCAAGCTTGATCGAAACTGCACGCGAAATCAGGCTCAGGCTTGTCACTGACGGCAGGACCGTCATTGGAAGCCGGTGCTGGTGCATTGCTTGGCAGCGACTGTCGTTTCTTAGTTGGTTTTAACACGACCCTTCGCCTTTTGCCGTCATCATGATTATAGATACAGGAAAAAGCCGGTGATACACACCAATACCCTCCAACAAATTGTGGCTCAATACGATAAAAACAGGGATCGCTACATAACCTTTTCCTAATTGCACGCTTCCACGTATGAGGAGTTGGCAAAAATTTGTAAAAGTCCTAGTTTTCGATAAAATACTGATAAATTTGAACAACTGTTGCTATCTTATCCTCTGTTGCATTAATCGCGGCCCATATCAAATACGTGTAACTTCTGTCGGGTTTTTGGAAAGCGGGCTGCACTTGATCACTCATGGCGGGCGGGTCTCTGGAGAATACTGTAACCGAAACTGGTCTTTGTCTTTCTTTAATATGAAAAGCCTAAATTGATACATTTTTGCAACCGCTTCCTTCAGTCTCAAGGCCAAGTTACAATAGCACACTGTGGTATCTTTTTTAAACGAAACACCTGCAAGTCGACACATTACTGAAGCGCATGCGCATTACAATTCATGAATATCTGCCATCTGGCGGACACGCGAAGAATTGCAACCTATTAAATCCGAACCATTCTCAATAAACGCATCAACCGTGCGTCAGCCGCGCATGACCCGTGGCTGGGAACGCAAAATGAACACGGCATGCGCCAGGTGAAGAGCGTCGCATTCCAGGAAAAAGCCAGGGAAAACCCGGCGATTTGTTAGAATAAAAGCTGCCGCAGCAGTATCAGTTATCTGTTAGAAGAGTATGGAATCTCTTTTCTACCAGATGAACCAGCTATATATTATACATGGATCCATTGCTATTCTTAACACAACAAGGGATTCAGTTAGACATTCACTATGCGCAATACATTTTTTGATAGATGTACTTTCAAAATACCAAATTGAAGAGGCCCAAAAAAGAAGGCATTGTGTTGGATAACCGAGGACCGCCTGTGAAGGTAAAAAAAAAACCTTACCACAAGTAATGGAAGAATAACAGGCTGACCCCCTGGTGAATGAGACTCAACGTTTCGGGACAAAAACTTCCCTTTATCAAAAGTCTCGGTTTTTAGCCCTAAACTTGAAACTTATTTAATTATTTGTGGTATGGTTTTTTTAAAATCTTTATATTGTATTTTATTATGATATGTATTAGATTTTTCTATATACACATTGTACTGTATGAATACTATTGTGTTCATTTTGAGTCTTGTACTATAATCTCACTGCAATGCTGTATTGGATTCAATATACATTTTGAAGATTTACTTAGTGTCTTGGTATTTTTTGGACTGTTTATTGTTCATTCTTTCTGATTTATAATATAAACACAGGTTGAAATGAATGAATTAATATGTGAAATTAAGAGATTAATATCACTGCATGGTTTGCCTAAAACATAATAGATATCCAGTGGACTGGCTAATTATATTTGATCTATTCCATGAGTTTTTGATGACATATCAGCAATAAAGTGTTGCAGCTAACTCTTGTGGAAATATGTTTATTAGCTAGTTTAAAGATTATTACAGACTGTATATGATTTCATTAAATTAGCAAAGTATCATTAGATACCAATCAATGCATTCAGTTTATGAGAATTGTTTTATATGTAACCTCCTTCCCCGGCTCTAAAGGAGTTTACATGTAGTTGGATATATATATATATATATATATATGGCTGTGCTCAGTCTCTCATACCTGGCCAGTGTGCTGGGTCGGTGCAAGCTGGGCTCAGGCTCTCATTCCTGCTCAGGGTGCTGTGTCGGTGCAGGCTGGGATAAGTCTCTCATACCTGGTCAGGGTGCTGGGTCAGTGCAGGCTGAGCTCAGTCTCTCATACTGTACCTGGTCAGTGTGCTGGGTCAGTCCAGGTTGGGCTCAGTCTCTCATACTGTACCTGGTCAGTGTGCTGGGTCAGTGCAGGCTGAGCTCAGTCTCTCATACTTTATCCTGGTCAGTGTGCTGGGTCAGTCCAGGCTGGGCTCAGTCTCTCATACTGTACCTGGTCAGTGTGCTGGGTCAGTGCAGGCTGGGAGTGGATATGCAGATAAAACAATGATGGGCACCAGGAACTTTTATAGTATAAACAAGAGCTTTATAGACAGGCTTTGATAATGCGCACCATACAAAGATATGTTAATTCAGACATTTACTGGTGGCAAATAATATTGTTATTCTGCGCTTCTTCCTCTGGTAGCTCTCACTCGTATTCTAGGGAGGTACTTATGCTTGTTTCCCTCTGTAATTTCCCTCAGTCAATCTCCTGAATAGTGTCAATAGTGCCCCATCTCAAATGGACCAATGGTTAGAATACACTCTGTACTTTGGGATCAATATCCCATCACTCTGTGTACTGCCTACCTCGTCCATGCCTATCAGATGAGGAGTTTACTTAGGAGCTTCCAGTGGGGCCAATACAATATGCTTCAGAGTTACTACTCTGAGAACTCCCTGCTTAGCACATGCTTACTCCTCTTTCTGAACGATAATCTTGGGCCATTACTATAGGGGCTAACTGTATAAGGCACGTTCCTTAACTGAAAACAGAGGCGGTCATGATACAGTAGACCAGAACATTTTGCATATGTCGTGTAGATAGACACATCTTCAATACATCACTGCAATACATTCCATAAAACAGAGCTTTGTCAGCATGTTTTGATTTGAACTTTATCTGAAAATCAGACTGAACAGGTCCTAATTATTTTTAAATCAATGGGTAATATTCTAGTAGAAATTTTTGATCAAACTTGCCTGTTTTGCTATTCTGTAAGTTCTTCTCGGATGTCCAAACCGTGGGATAAAGGTTTTTTTTTTTTTTTTTTAGAAGCGGTTTCATTCCTGCTGTGCAAATCCAGGCAGAATGACCAAAAAATCTCAAACTCGCATTTTTGGACCACTAGCTGGATTCTAGTACTGTAACTCAGTGCAAAACCACTTCTTATAGCTCACATTTTTTCTTTCACCTCCTTCAGCGCTGGGACCCGGTGCCGAGTAATTTCCATTTTGCTCTGCTCCCTCTGTCTTCCTCTTGCAGAATGTTAGGAGCAGAGCAGCAGAAAAGACTTGCATGCAGCCGGTGTCAGAGGGTGAGGAGGACCATGGTGGCAGTGGAAGCAGAGGAAGACATCCTTCAGCCGGTGGCAGTGGCAGCAGAGGATGACATTCTTCAGCTTGTGGCAGCAGAGGACAACAGCCTTCACAGCCGGTGCCGGTGGGAGCAAAGGAACATGTGACCGGAGCAGGAGCGTTACTATTGGAAAGCCGGAGAGGCGCGCGCCCCAGTGGTCCGACCCAGAAGTTTTCCGACTTCTGCTGCAGCTGTCCAATAGTAACGCTCCTGCTCCAGCCATATGTTCCTCTGCTCCCATCGGCACTGGCTGGGAAGGCTTTTATCCACTGCTGCCACCGGCTGAAGAATGTCATCCTCTGCTGTCACCGCCACCAGACGAGGGATGTTTTCCTCTGCTCCCACCGCCACCAGGATGACGCCGTGGTCCTCCTCACCCTCCGCCGCCGGCTGCAGGTAAGTCAAAACTACCCGACTGGGTAATTTTTGTTTCCCGGGTAACCGTTACCGGTTACCCAGTCATTTTTTGGACCCGGTACATCCCTAAATCTTGGTGTTAAGTGCATTATGAAAATCTCTCTCTCACTTATTCTATAAAGTACGAGAGCGCAAATCCGGCAATAGTGTCAGATTGGTGCAATCAAAGAGAATAAGGACCTGTGTTTCTCTAATCTGTGTGTTTTAAGAAAGCACAAATTGATCAAGGCGACCAACAGTTTCCAAAGTGATTTTATTCTTCAATACATTTTGTTTGCGCCAATGAAACTCTAATAAATGAGCTCTCTCTGCCTTTTTCTATTCAGCATCAGAATTAATCACCAACACATTTTTGTTCAGACATTTGAAAAAAATTCAAATTGGGCACTTATGTGGGAAACTGTATTATTTAATACATCAGTTACTGGCCTGATATTAACCTCAGCTTCCAGTTACTTTTTGTATTATTTGGTTTGTTCATTGAATGTCAGAAAACTTTTCAAGATGTTTATGTATGTTTTAATGTTGTGTACACAATGCGGTTAATACATACCTGTACTGTAATTGGTGAAATAATGTGCATTGGTGCATTTACAGACTTGATTACAAGACCCATGGTGTAAATGTTAAAATGAAATCAATGACAGTGTAAGTTTGATGATAGGGTGAATGGAGAAGGAGTGGCTCAGTTAGTAAAGACACTGAGTGGCACTGAGTTTGAAGCAGTGGAGCCTGGTTTAATTCCCTGTATCGGCTCCTTGAGACCTTGGGCAAGTCCCTGTGCCTCTGGCATCAAAAAACAGATTGTAAGCTCCATGGGGCAGGGACCAGTGCGTGCAACATGTCTCTGTAAAGCACTACGTAAACAAGCAGCGCTATACAAGAAGATGCTGTTATTATTATTATTATTTTTATTATTATTATCTGTCATTATATAAAAATGAGTCTCAAATGCAGCTCATGTTGTTTGCACAGGTAACATACTGTAACAGTTTCTAAATCATGCCATTTCTAAAATGCCAAAATGCACAAAGCATTGCAAAAAAAAAATGCCTTTTATCAAGATGATTAAGGTTATTGAATGCAAATTGTTAAATTGCTGTAAAAAACGTTCTCCCAAAAATGTTTGAGGAACTTAAAGTACACTTAAATCTTTTTACCTTTGTATTTTCAATTTCAAAACGTCTCTTTAGAAAAATAAGTTGACTCAATTATTTCTGAGATTTAACAAGTTGTGCTTTGGGCAATGTCATAAGACCCAGGCACTCTGACATGGTCTGGAAGGAGATGTACAGTACCACCGTACAGTGTGTACTAAGCTATCTTCTGGAACATGAACCATGTCTTGTGGAAATGCATTTACATTACTGGAAGACATCATCTAACTGAAACGCATCCATAACATTTTTACTTTGCTTGCATATTGTATTGTATAATACTTGTAGTTAAATGCATTAAGCCATAGCATTCATTACTGTATATTATCTTGTGACCAGAGATGGACGAATCTGCCCAAATCTGTTTCCCGGATTTTCTCGCATTTTACCCCCAAAATCTGCTTTGGGGGGGAGAATCCATGGACGGATTTGGTCGGTTTTAATCCATGCAGATTCATCAAAATCTGCCATTGGATACACTCCGTGGATTCCGCAATCCGTGGACGGATTCATAGAATTCCATGCGTGGATTCAGCAATCCGTTGCCAGATTCTTAAGAATCCGTGTATTGGATTCTACAAATCCACCCACGGATTGCGCAATCCACGGAGTGTATTGGTAATGATAATAATAAAAAAAATCAGCAAAATGCGATTCGCCCTTTTTGAGATTGTCACTGAAATCCGCGGACAAAAGGATCTGGTCAATCCGCTACAGATCCAAATCCGCCAAAACAATGTGCCCGTCTCTACTTGTGACCTGTGCCGTCTTAACGCATGGGCACGCTGGGCAGTTGCCCGGGGGCCCGACGAGCATAGGGGCCCCATGCAAATCTATGCACAGACCAGAATTTAACACTAATTTTCCGATCACTCGCCTCAACATTCAAATCTCCCGCTAACTCCGTAGAAGGAGAAAAATTCCGACTTGTAGCGAAGAGTTGGCCGGGCCCAGTGCACTGCTTTGCCCGGGGGCCTATAATGCTGTTAAGACGATTCTGCTTGTGACCTACAATGAGCATGCTAAATCTTAAACAAGCCCCGTTGCGTTTGCCTTCCCAGCCTGGGTTCATGCCTGGCTGATGGGCGGCTGATCTGTTAAATGATAATGATTAGGATTTAATAGGCTGCAATGCTTCGCGTGTCTACCAGATGGCATAAATTCATGAATTGTAATGCAGTATATATATATGTACTGTGCAGTATTGCAGCCAGCGGGAATAAAATGCTTCAATCCCTGCCGGAAAATAACTCAATGCACTCGGGCAGAAAACAGTCACAAACCTCAATACACCCGGGTATACCCGAATTCGTGGGACTAGCCGAGCTCGAATAAAGTGTGTCGCCAGTGTACAGTGCATGTATACTTTATGCTTTGTACATGATACAATTTACTGTACATTCCACAAAAATACTACTTGTACGTGATATCAAATGAAAATGATGACTTTGGGGCCTATGCAGAGAGCAGCGCTATTTCAAAACTCGCCATTTTTTGGAGAAAATCGCGCAGAAAACAGCAGAAAATGGCGAGTTACGAAAAACGCGCCAATTTTTTTTTTCTATTTCTAAAACTCGCCTCGCGGCTGGCGAGAACCTCCATCTCGCCAGTTTTAAAAATATCCTTATCTAGCGGCTGTTCGCGCCAATAAAATGGCGCGATTGTCTCCTTTTTGCCTCGCCAGGAAAAGTTGGCAAGAAGCTGCCGCTCGCGGCCATAGCAAAGGAAAAAAAAAGGCGCGAATTTTTTTTAACACATTTCTGCAGCGCGCATCTCGCCAATTTAAACTCGCCACACGCATTCATGTTAAACATAGCAGAATTCGCACATTTCTGCATATGGAGAATAAAACTCTCCAAAAAAGCTACTTTTTATTAAACTCGCCAATTTTAAAATTCGCTGCTCTCTGCATAGGCCCCTATGTTTGTTGAGTACACAGTAAATTGTGCGATTGATATAATAATATCACCTTAATGTTTGGCAGAATCCACTTATTAGTAGGTACATTTAGTGTATGAGAAAAAAATGAATGAATGAAAAAAAAAATCTATATATACAAAAAAAATGTGTTTTTATTGATATCACTGATCTAGCCTTAAATAGGAGGATTTTTTTTTATTAATAAACTTCCCTCCAGCACTGGAAGATATTTATGTGCATATCAGTATTTCTCTCTTACTGCGGTTATTGTATTCCCTAGACTCTTGTGCTTTCAAATAGCTGTAGCTGTGCTTTAGACTATTGCAGTGGTAGACTGGAGTAAAATGCATGAAATCTTGACCATTTGCATTTACAGCTCTACATGACTAGACTTAGCAATAGGAGTCGTTCATTTTCACTACATTGCTTTTTGTGTCTAAGGAGAACCCTGTGCGTAGGTATAAAAACAACATGAAATCACAGGGAGTGAAGATTTTTATTATCACCTTCCAATGCCAAACAATTTACAATACAATTAAGACCAACACTTGTAATTGGATAAACAGAAAAAAGAATTAAGTAATCTGCTCCTCCAAGGGCACCAATTTTTGTATTGAGTTTCTTTCATTTATCTGCTCTAGAAACATATAATTAGCAAGCCAATTGCATGGTTTTTTTTTAATCTATGGAACTAATTGAATGCTCAGGGATCCAAGCTGCATAAGGTAAATACTTGACCAAATACAGACCTGTAAATTATTTATATGAGTTAAACGTTTCTTAAATGACACATTTTCTATGGTTTTGCTTGGAATTTACGTGAATTTTGTTCATATTTTTACCTTTGTAATTTTTTTGTGCTAGTGATCGCAGCAGGTTTTGCCAGCATTGCCACGTCCTCTGACATTATAGACTGCACTCGTGCCCTTTCCTCAATAAGCAGCGGGGAACACGGATAAAATAGGTTCATTTTAAAAGTCTCTCCAAACACAAAAATAAAGAAGCGCAAGCTCCCATAGTGTGATCGGAAATGAATAAATGTCACTGAATATGAAGTTCAAGATTGTGCCTTAACAAATGGTAAGGACTGAGAAATATAAAAAATATATACATAGGAAAGACACATATACAAAAATAAGGAGAAACAAAAATAAATGGCACAAAAAGGTGTCTCAGTAAAATAATTTAATGTATGCGTATGTCTTTATAATATATAGGATGGGTAATATCTTATCTGTAGGTAAATGTGAATGACCCAGCATAGTCTCAGGTGGTAGACTAGTTGTCTCACTGGCTGGTGATGTCCACAGGATGGCTTGTAGTCTGCTTCAGGTAGATGAAAAAACGGAGCTCCAGCGTGGTTTCGGTAGAGTTTTCTTCCCTGAATAGGACTACGCCCTCCGTATGCCCAAGCGTCAAGCATGCTGACGTCCCAGATCAAAAGTGTGCTGTCAATGCATTTTGTTGCCTGGCAACTTCATTTTGTTCCTGTTCATTTCAAAAGTCCACTTAGTTTTACAAGGGCACACATTGTTGTGTTAACTTTATTATATTTAACGTCAGCAGCATATTACACAAACCCTCAGTGTAGATTTAAATTAAAAAAAAATGCATGCATTACTGACACTTTTCTTTAGGAAAAGTTTACAGTTTCTAAAAACTAATCTACAATAAAAAAAGTACAAATAAATCTTTTCAGTAACAGTGGAATACTTTTTTTTAAAATAAGTTTTTAACAGCCGCAGTAACAATGTTCAACATTGATTGCATTGTGACATGTCCCAAATAACAACTTAAGACAAATGAGTCAAATCTCTTCTTTTCGGCGTCCTAGAATAGAACTGTTTTGTTAATGAATGTTTCATGCTGTTTGGAGCACATGGATGGTATAGATTATAAATATTGTTGATCTAAAAATAGCTGAGCAGTGAAAAGCTACAGTATTGTAAAGAAACAGCACTTGGGTTATGTGTTCCTCCCTAGAGCAATCCAAGCTTTTTCCCGGAGTTCATTAACTATTAGCATAAACTATTTACCTCCTGCAGCTGTTTTCTTATTTGAGGGACCTTCGTAAACCAATTATTTTGTGCTAATGATCTTGTTATTGAAGATATGGAATTAGTTTAAGGAAAGTAAATGCAGAAGTGGAGAAAGAGTAGGAGGTATTCCAAAAGTTGGGGAATGTTTTGTCATGTCTTGAACTCTTGACAGTAGGTGAATAATCATTTCAGATTTGCAAAATCTTAAATGCTTACATTGAAATTTATGAGGTCTACTAGAAATACATTTGTTGAACTACATATTTTCAGACTTGGTGGATATTAATCACAACCTACTTGCATACCTGGTTACATAAAGTAATCTGTAAACACAAAAGGGTTGTCCTTTTACTGTATAACCATGGCTATATTATCACGCCAATGAATACTTTGACTATCGGACAACAGGACATCTTGTATGTTTTATGTGTGTTTGAAATAGGCATCATAGATATTTTCGGTAAGAGCTGTGGGCAGAGGGTCTGCAGAAACATTAGCTGATCTTTATAATTTGGGGGCAAGTAATATTACCCTCTAAGAGCATTAGCTCCCCTTAGATGCTACTTAAAAGTAGGAGTATTTATTTATTTATTTATAAAATATTTTACCAGGAAGTCATACATTGAGAGTTACCTCTCGTTTTCAAGTATGTCCTGGGCACAGAGTTAAGACAAATAATACATAGTTAGAAATACAGTTACATAAATGAACAGGGTATACATTATATACAAGACATTGCATGCACAGTTAAAGAAAATATATATTATGGGCGAATGAAACAGTTACAGACCAGATTAAAATGTGAGACAGCCTTAGATTTGAAAGAACTTAAACTGGTGGTGGATGTGAGAGTCTCCGGTAGGTTGTTCCAGTTTTGGGGTGCATGGTAAGAGAAGGAGGAGCGGCCAGATACTTTGTTGAGCCTTGGGACCATGAACAGTCTTTTGGAGTCAGATCTCAGATGATAAGTGCTGCATGTAGTAGGGGTGAGGAGCTTGTTCAGATAGCTGGGAAGCTTGCCCATAGAGAATTTAAAGGCAAGTCAGGAAAGGTGAACTTTGCACCTAGACTCGAGTGATGACCAATCTAGTTCTTTGAGCATTTCGCAGTGATGTGTGTTGTAGTTGCATTGGAGAACAAAACGACAAATTGAATTGTAGAGGGTGTCAAGTTTGCTAAGGTGGGTTTGAGGTGCCGAGCCATATACTATGTCTCCATAGTCAATAATTGGCATTAGCATCTGCTGTGCTATACGCTTTCTGACCAGGAGACTTAGGGAGGATTTGTTCCTGTAAAGTATCCCTAGTTTGGCATAGGTCTTGGTTGTCAGGGTATCAATGTGCATCCCGAATGTTAAGTGGGAATCAAACCATATGCCCAAGTATTTAAAACTAGTGACAGGGGTTAGGGTGGTGTTAGCGTTGGTTGTAATCTGGAGCTCAGTCGCTGGAAGCTTTAAAAATGTAGTCTTGGTCCCAAATACCATTGTTACAGTCTTGTCAGTGTTTAAAAACAGTTTGTTGTGGGAAATCCAGTTTTCGAGTCTCAAAAAGTCAGACTGAAGTATTTGTTGAAGGTCAGAGAGGCTATGGCTGTGTGCATATAGGATTGTGTCATCTGCATACATGTGTATTGAGGCTTCCTCACAAGCTGTGGGAAGATCATTGATGAACACTGAGAAGAGTAGGGGCCCCAGAACAGAGCCTTGTGGGACACCACAGGTGATATCCAGGGGGTTGGAGTTAGAGCTTGAGATGGACACATGTTGGGATCTACCTGATAGGTAGGACTGAAACCAGTTTAAAGCATACTTCCCTATTCAAGAGCTCTGGAGTTTGTTAAGCAGGATAACATGATCAACCGTATCAAAAGCCTTTGCAAAAGCTAGGAATACTGCACCAGTGAGTTGTCCCCGTTCCATTCCACACTGGATTTCATTGCAAACTTTTAGCAGGGTAGTTACCGTGGAGTGTTTGGGGCGAAAACCAGATTGGAATTGGCTAGGGAAATGTGTCTTGGTATAGTAATCGCTTAATTGGGAGTGGACACATTTTTTCATGACTTTGGATAGAATTGGGAGAAGTTAGATTAGCCTGTAGTTTGAGACAGTGTTTTTGTCCCCACTTTTGAAGATTGGGACAACTCTGGCAGTTTTCCAGGTCTTAGGGATATGGCCTGCAGACAGGATAGAGATGACTATGGAAGCAATTGGTTTGGCAATGGCTGGGGCACCAAGTCGTAGGAACCTAGATTGTAGTAAGTCACGTCCACATTGGCTGCTTAGTTTTTATTTGAGGAGCGCTTGTGTAATCTCCTCTTTGGATACTGGGCCAAATTGAAAGTTGTGGGCAGTGTTGGGAGGGGGTGGGGCTATGTGGGTACTCCCAGGATGAGATTCAGGTTTGTGGTTTGGGCTGCATTTCGCTAATAAGTTAGTGGCACACCCCACAAAGTAATCATTGAATGTATTTGCAATGTCAGTGGGGTTTGTCAGAGTAATATCCCCCTTAGTGATATTACTTAAGTAGCACAATGGTGATATCACTGACTTGGAATTGATGAATTTACTTAAAATCCTAGTGTTAGCTTCTTGTGACCATGGGTAATTAATGTTATCTTCCTCTGCCTCAATCACTAAAAGTCAGGTTGTAAATGACATAGGGCAGGGACTGGTGAATGCACATTCTGTATAAAGTGCAGAAATATCTATGTCAAAATATTGATATTTTACGTTCTGTAAAGAGGACTTTTGGAAGGAAGTCTATCAACTTCAGAGGTTTACTTCACAAGCAAAACTGCTTAGTTGTATGATTGGCCACCTTTTATACAAGGACTGGCTGAAGGTGCGCCTGCTTGATTAAGAAGCACACAAGGCCAGTACAATCCTGGAATGGTTTTCATCCTGGGAAAGAAGCTCACCTCGTGCTGTAGTGAACTTATTTCTTCAGAATGTCTGTCACGCCGATTGTGAAAGAGATTGGAGCCTCTTTGGGGCAGAGATTATTTTACTCCTATGTATTAGGTGCTTGTATTATTCCCCTCTGTATTGAGTTTTTAATACTCCCTCTATAAAAATCTGAGTACACAGGCTGCTAGGGCATAGATACACAAAATGCAATACACAACCAGTTCATCTAAATAGTCAGTGAATAACTGGTCTGGACAAACAGGAAACACATTTTTAAAATATATTTTATGTATCAATAACACTTGGATCCAACCCTACACAATTAAAAGCAGTAGGTCATTGTTGTTTCAAACATAGTGTAACCATTGTTCATTAACATTAGCGTGTCTCCATTAGTGTGACAAAATTATTATAAATATAGGTAGGTATTCAACAATAAAAGTATGTGCAAAATGTGTGTTTGTACAGAAACCTATAATTTTAACTACAAACACATCAAGTGCTTTATCTATTTTGTTTTTAAATGTGTCCCAATATTGCACTTGAGGAACCCCAGTAAGATCAGATTTTAGGAATAACCAGTGAATCTCCATACATGTTTGCTTATCTTATGTAAATGTGTAATCGATTGGTTATCCCCAAAACATGACATGGCAGGCGTTCATGGAGAGGGTTAAGAAACACTGATGTATACTGTACATAGTTATACTTTTCCAGGTATTCATAAGATTTGTACATGCTTTTAAAGGTGGGGCCCCTTGTGACTCGCAAACACCAATTTATAATCAAATGGATCGTTTAAATAGCTTTACTAGACACATTTCTAAAGCAAAACTGGAGCCGTTTTAGGGTTCATGATCCTGTGTACTTTAGGTTTGACTTGTTAGCTTCCATTTCGGCCCAGATCAGTGAACATGGAATAACAAAAGAATGTGTTTGGGATTGTAGCAGGGGCGAACCTCCTACTAGCCAAGGCTGTTGGACCTCGGACAGTGAGGGGTTAACACCCACTTTGTATATATGTGTAACTACTCTATCCCCTGACCCCCAGCAAGAGGGATGGGGTGAACAGTGAAAAGAAGGAAAATATTAACAGTCTCTGCAGATTAAAACGGTTTGGGCCCTGAATAAAGGTGTAGGTGCTCAGCGGTTTACCTGTGGCATCTCTGGGTTGATGATGTGGATTTGTGCCAGCTTGTACGAGGAGATAGTGTAGGAATAAAAAGATGGTGCCAGGTACTTTTAACTTTGTTTATTATAACAGGGGTAACACTCTTCAGAGTACATCACACATTCTTGTGAAACAGGACAGGTTTTAGCATATCCAAAAAGCACCGATGACCAAGTTAGAGAAATATGGAGGGTTTTAAAAATGATTTCAGGGATCTAGGCCGAAAGCTAAAGGCAAGGACCTCCAAGGTAGTATTTCTGAAATACTACCAGTGCCATGCGCTACCGTAGGGAGACAGTCAGAGATCAGATAGGTTAATACATGGCTAAAAGTGTTGTGGGAAGGAGGGTTTGCGGTTTTTAGAGCACTGGGACTCTTCCCAGTGGCACTTCTGAGAGGTGCCAGCTTTATGCTAGGGACAGATTGCACCTCAATGGAGAGGGGTCTTCTGTGCTAGGGGGGAGAATGTTAAAAAGGTTGGAGGAGATTTTCAACTAGGATGGAGGGGGGAGGGACAAGAAGCAGATAACAAACTACATAGAATACATGGGGATGGGAAATAGCTAGGGTCATGGAGGTAGAATGAGGGCAAGTGTGAGTTTTGCAAGCAGCGACACACCCATAGTAAATACAGATAATACTAGAAAACTTCTAAAGACTAAACCCAATTGGTGCAGAAAGGCAGGAGCCGATAAAATAATAGTACAGGCTGGAAACAAAACTGAAATGCATGCTTGCTAATGCAAGAAGCCTGACAGATAAAATGAGGTGGCTTGAATTAATAACTAAAAGGGAGCAGTATGATATCATAGGCATTACTGAAACATGGTGGGAAGAAACGCATGACTGGGCAGTTAGTTTAGAGGGTTATTCCCTTTCCCGAAAGGATCGAGCAAATAGAAGAAGTGGTTGAGTATGTTTATACGTTAAATCGGATCTAAAACCTAGTGTACGGATGATAATTACAAAGGGAATGACGAAAATGTAGAGACCTTGTGGATAGAAATTAGTAGTGGAGGTAAAAGTATAAAGAAAATGTTTGTAGGGATATGCTATAAACCACCAAATATCAGTGAGGTTGAGGAAGCTAAAATACTTTTGCAAATGGAGAAGGCATCAAAACTAGGTCATGTTTGCATAATGTGTCTTTGGGTATGAGCAGGAACAAATAACGGAGTGCAAATATCCTCAGATAAAATGAATAGAAGTGAATATATTGCAATAATGGTACAAAATTGGAAATTAATAAAAAATGGGAATAATCCCACTCGCATTTTATCTAAATTAGTCAGGCAATTTCAGGGAAGATCCCTATGCAACCAAACAGCCACACACCCTCCGACAGCAGGTAAATGGACCAGATGTTTCTCAAACTATCGAAGAGAGAGAAATATAGTGCAAAAGTGTTTACTATATAATGCTGAAAGTGAAAATACACTTACACACAGCAAGTAAAAACAGGCGTTGTGACCACCCTGGGTCTGGACACGATGCAAGAACCATCCTGGAAGCCACACTCTCCACTCCTCTCCTTCCATCGCGCGTGCCCGCAATGGCACTTCCGTAAAATGGCCACCTCTAGCGCGAGGCTCAAATTTATGGTGCTGGAAGTTTAAAGGGATATAAAGTTTAAAAGAATATAGTGGACCATGTCCATCTCATTGAAACTAGAGCTATCCTTCTGAGCCTAGACGCAGAGAAGGCGTTCGATAGAATAGACTGGGTATTCTTAGATAAAACTTTGCAGAAATTTGTATTTAAAGAGGCGTTACTAGAAGGAATATGAGTATTATACCAAAACCCGACAGCTTTAGTTAAGCTACCAGGGAATGGATTGGACCCAATAAAAATTAAGAATGGCACAAGACAGGGATGTCCATTGTTCCAGTGTCTCCATCTTTCTAGTACACAACCTCATTTAAAAACCTTTGAGAAACTGGTCGAACAAGATTTATATACTCTAGCAAAGGGTTATAGTTTTTCCTCTAGGGGATTAACTAACCTCACAAAAGAAGAAGACTCCACTATGGCATCCCTAAGTAGCAATACATTTACGGTTATCAAAAATGCTGATAAAGGGGGTGCCATAGTGGTACAACATACTGACCAATATATGGAGGAAGCATTACGTCAGTTAAGAGATGAGTTTTCATATAAATGGTTAAATAGTGATCCAACATTCATTTTTCTTGAAGACCTAAGGGAACTGTTGCAGTTGAGAAAATTTGTATATGTATTGAATGATAAGGAATTCAAATTCCTATTGAATATACACCCGGTTATACCCATTTTCCACCATCTCCCAAAGATCAATAAATCCCTTGATAGGCCTCTTTATGACTTTTCATTAATTATTTTTTATGAGACTTCATTTATGAGACTTCTACAGTATATTTACTAATGTAACATTGTAAGTCTATTCTACCGGTCTCTCCTACCTGTCACGACAGGGCAGTGACAGGTTAATCAGTGGGCTTTTGACTCCCCTCCCTTTTGAGTGACAGAAGGTGGTGGTGACGCATGGCCTGGTAGCAGCCTATCTGGTATAGGTACAGACCTTGAGCCCACCCCGTCTGGTTCCTCTGAAGGGAAGAGTCAAAGGTTAGTGAGTCAGTCTGTTCCCCTCCTCCTTAGGAGGTGGATGTGGGTTCCCTCTCTCCCGGCTGGGAGGGAGAGGCCAGCCAGGCCTCATGGCTCGCCTATAAGATCTGAAGGCTCCAGACTCAAGAATATGCATCATTCAGAAGCCTGGAATCTTCTGAGACCCTGTACCTGCTGTTATAACATCTATGCAGTGATGCAATAAAGTCCATGTTCTATTATGTACGTGCCTGGACTGAGTCAGTGAGGAGGTGTATGGGATCATGCTTCAGATGGAGACTGCCTCTGGTGCTATCAGAGTTCCTTGAAGCTGGAGGCGCTGACACCGGACCCGATGACATCACAAGCCTGTCCTGATCTCCACTACACCGCAGCTCCACTCAGCTCTCCTGGACCAACAGGTATGCCTCAGCACCACACAGAGACAGTAACTAGCAGTGTATCTCCCAGAGAGAGGGGGGGTGGGGTGTACATGTGTTACACTAAGAACAGAAATAGGTATCTATAAATTAATTATTCCTTGTACTTTATATGGTAGATCTCATTTATGTTCATTTTTTCTATGTAACTATTTTTGACCTCTATTTCTAATAGATATTCATTCAGTAGGTTTAATATCTTTAAAGATATCTTTATATGAGTATTAAGATTTGATACGATTCTTTCCCCTTTTTTCCTTATTTCCTTTTCATTATTATTTGTAGTCTAGCTTAAACGTTGAATTTTCATTTAAGCTTATTTTTGATAATTAAATTGCATGTACCTTTAATTTGTGTATTTTTTCTTTATTATAGGCAAATTCCGTATTATATGTTTTTCTATACTGTAAGTTTCTTAAAGTAAATGATTGTTTAATTTATATTTCTTATGTTAATATTCTCTAATTATAGTTAGGATATTACTTATATGTTATGTTATTTTCAAACACCTGACAAATGTTGCATTCACATTTCATCATCTTAGCTCCATTTAGAAACATTTGGCTTTTATTGATATAGGTATTTGTTTTTAATCATTATGCTTGGTATTTCTATGATAGTTTCACAGATATATATTTTAATTAATGTCAAGTTTTCTGTTCATTGTGTTTGTATTTTGGTTTCACTTGTGGACTTACTTATCCACGTCATGGCTGTCGGTTCCCCTGCACACTGTGATCACCTGGGCTTAATTCTGTAGCGGTTTTCATTGGGGGGGGGGGGTTCTGCAGTGGATGGGAGGGAGTACAGTCCACAGGTGTATTTTTAGGCACTGTTTTAGGGAAGGTTACTCTTTGATAAAGCGCCTTACTAGCGCGAAACGCGTAAGAGGACTGCTCTTATGATGTTGTGCCCGACTCTTTCACAAGAATAAATCCTAAGTTTTAATCAGCATCTTCACTGGTTCCCGTTTCTTCGAGCTGTGCTCTTCCTTACCTGGTTGTTTGGCTTCTCGGAATTACAACTTGCTTCTACACCAACACAGAGTTGATGGCTGCAAAATGAGGGGAAGTCAGTAAAGAATGGGAAGGAGGGTTTAGGGGAGAAAATGTAGAAGCTAGGGATAGAGGTAAAAGTGCAAGTGAGAGAACAGAGGTAAAAGAGGGAGAGCAAAGTAACAGAATTCCGAAGCTGAGGGGCGGCTGAAGTCATTACTTAACATAAAGCTATAGTGTTTCCAGTTTGGGGTGTTGGCAGGAGCAGGGCACAAACAGCAGCGAATAGCAGCAGATTGTGACAGCATTTTGACTACCCTTCGGCTGCTGCCTTTGGGGCGATGCAAATGTGGCTGGATTGAATTGAGCTGTGCCATGCATATTCTGTTTTCTAGAGCAATAACATTTTCTCAAAAGTGCTGTGTGTAGACATTTTTCATTATATGGTGATTATTGTACACAGAGGAGGCTATTTACTACATTAGTCATAGAAGAGAGTGAAGTGGGGAGGGTCTGTACGATCCAATTATTCACCCGCCATTTGAGTCAACTTCTTTACCCTCACATGTGAATTATGTTTCTTCCTCGATTGGACTACCAAGAGACTTATCCTGTCGTTACAAGGGATTTCATTCATTCTACTCATACATGACACTCACAAAAGCACTCAAAATATGGTTTTAATCTAGCCCTGCTTTATACAATTAAGCTGTTCAAGTATTCGTGAGTTTTATACATTATCTGGTTGTTGCATGTTTTGTAGCACTAGTTTGAGACAGATTGTCTCATTATTCCTTTGTCTACAAAATAAAATATTCCACTATACTGTATTAGGCAAGGCAAAAGACCCAGGACAGACAGCCAGATCAGTTATGCTCTTGTCAAAAATAAGAGGGGGCATGAGCATCCCAGATGTCTTAAAGTATACCAGGCTGCTCAATTATGGCAACTGTGGTGGTCTGGAATGCTGACCCAGCCCAATATTGCTGGTTAGCCATTGAATCTCAGTACACCAGAACATCTTCTCTGCCGATGTCCTTATGGGCCCTAGAAAAAAAGGAGCTACAGGTGAAACAGTTTGAGCTGGGACCGATGAGATGTACATGGGAGGTATGGACCAAGTCTAAGAGTAAATTCAAACTTATATCAAACACCTCACTACTTATTCCACTTTTTAGCAATTCAAATTTTCCTCCAGGATGTGATACCAAACAATTTGATCAATTCAAAGATAAAAATATTAGGACAATTGCCGACTTATTACATAATGGAAAATTCCTTAGTTTTCAGGAGCTACGAACCAGATATGAGACCCCAGACCTCTCAACGTGTATGTTTAAATATTTACAGATCCGGCATTTTCTGCAATTTTTTTTCCCAAAATTACAATTTCCCCCTCGCTCAAATTTTGAAGTATTATGTAAAAAAGGTAATTACCAAAAAGGCCTGATCACAAAAATATATGCGGGCATGGATGCCGCAGGGGCCACCCCTGATCACAACTATATGAGTGATAAGAAAACTATTTTACAGATACAGTATGCACACTAGTGATGTCACTTGTCTGATAAAATTAATGATGATTCATTGCACTTGTTTATAACCCATGTTTCAAGACCTCCCTTGCTGATTTTGTTAAGTTAGGAATCATAATGACGAGGAAAAAACTCTTCTCATGCCTCGCGTGTTTAATTTGAGGAACAAATTATGAATGCCACTCTGGAAGTTTATGTGTCTGAAAAGGTATAAGCTAAACAGGATGTCTTTTAATTTCTGAATGTATAGGATGCTAAGACCCGGAAACACTGAAACATGGTTTAGATCAGGGGTAGCCAACTTCAGTCCACAAAAGGGCCACCAACAAGCCAGGTTATCTGGATATCCCTGCTTCTGTACAGGTAGCTCAATCAGTGGCTCAATCAGTGGCTCAATCAGTGGCTCAATCAGTGGCTCCGTCATGTGGATGTATTGCTCACTCTAGGAGATGCAGTAAAAGGCTATGGTTCAAATGTCTTTGCGCTCTCTGCTCTTCATGTGAGATATGAAGTAATGACTCTAATAGCTTAGATGGGGCACACAATAAAATTGGGATTACAACCTACACTACAGTATATAAAATAATAGATACTATTTGCAATGATTATAATGATGACATGTGCATTGATTGCATGATTAATGATTATACAGTATTAGAGAACATTTTGTTCTAGTTCTTTGGCATACAGATGGATCTTGGAAGTATTAAAGGGATGTATAATGTGTCAGCTGCATTCATTTCAATAACTTTTTTTAGTGCTTAATGCCAGCTAGACCTACTTTTACAGGATATCTTTATAAATTGCCACCTAAGGAAATTTAAATAATCAGATGAAGCAGATAGTGCAAAGCTGGCGGTTTTCCTCCTGCTAGAATTTCTTTCAGAATCTCTTTGATCATATCTGATTTACTAATGAAGCCATTATAAGTGAGTAGCAATGCTGAGAAGGTCTCAGCAAGCTTTCTTCTACATTCATGTACTCTGTGCATTATAAGGAAAGAAGGCAAATCTTTAGTGATCAGATTAATTAACCGTTATATTCTAAGACTACCAACAATTTTTCAATTGACTGTTGTCAAGAAGCAGACACGTAAACTATTATAATTAGCACGACTGTTCATTTTATAGTTGATTTTATAGCAAAGACTTCTGAATCAAGCTCTTTGTACTGTCTGACTATGAAGTAAAGATGTTATTGTGCTGACTGGCATGTTGCAGGGGGGACACAATGCATGAGTGGGTGCAGCCGCCGTTGAAAAGTAATTAGCTGCGCATGAAAAAGCGGACCGACAGCGGGTGCAATAACGCCTGCTACATCTGTATAGTGAAACTAATTCACTGTCAATGGAGTTTACATATAAGGGTTATGTGTCAAACTCTCCCAGCAATATAGTTGGGAGGCACTGGGGCATGTGTGTGTGGGTATATATATATTAGTCCATGCCCGTTTAGGGTACAGATAAATACAGTGACAGCCAATGCATTTTTGGGCAAATGCTTTTTTTCTATTGTTGTTTTTTCTTTTTCTGTTAATTGTTTGGCTTAAATTGTTTGTAATTTGGATGGCTTGTTTTTATTTCATTTTCTGATTGTTTAGCGTTTTTATTTCATTATTTATTTTGTTGGCTACTGGTTTTAATTGATTTGTTGCCTAGTGGTTTTATTAATTAATTGATTTGTTGGCTAGTGGTTTAAATTCATTAATTGTTTTGTTGGCTAGTGTTTAAAATTAATTATTTGTTTTGTTGGTTAGTGCTTTTATTTATTTATTTGATTGGTTGGCTAGTGCTTTTTTTATTTAATTGATTGGCTAGTGCATTTATTTATTGAATTGGGGTGTTTAGGTGCATGTGTATATCTTTTATTATTGTGTATTTTTGGCCTTCATGCTTTTTGATTAGGGTGACCATTGACTGCTATAGTTCCTTATCATTCCCATATTATATGGGTATGATGTAGCACTATGCCAATCAATGGGTAGAGGGTGGGTATAGTGGTCCCGGCGTGGGTGGTTAGGCCTCCAGGGTGAGTAGCGGGGGAGGGTGGGGAAACCCCTTAATTACTATAGCGGTTATTAACCGCTAAGGTGAATAAGGGTTTAGGGGCCATTAAATTGTATTTTTTCTTGTATTCTTTCTGGCAACGGAGGACATGGACCTGGAGTATGCTGATGAAGATGCCTTTATGATTGTAGGGGTAAGTAGAAAGTTTTATTTTCTTTATTTATGCTGGCTGGCAAATGTTTTATTTAATAATGGGCAAATGAGCTATTATCCATATCTCGATAATAGTTATTTTGCCCATTACTGTTCTGTATGTGTTGGTGGGTGGTGGGGGTGTATTTATTAAATGTTAGCAAAAACATTTTTTGCCACAGGATTGGTGCCGCAGGCCAGTGGACTCCCATGGGGACCACCCGAGGGCACCCAGACACCCACGGGGACAACCTGAGGACCCCCGGACACCCCCGGATACCACCTAAGGACCACGGACACCCGTGGGGACCACGCAAGGGCCAAGACACCCATGGGACCACTTGAGGACCACTGGACCCCGCGGCATCTGGTATCAATCATGTGGGGGTAGAGGAGGTGGGTATTAGTGTTTATTGTGGGTAGCAGGGGTGGGTGAAGGGGGTAATTGGCCCTTGGTCAGTAGCGGGAGGGGTTAACCCCTTCATTGCCTTAGCGGTTAGCCACTAAGTTAATGAAGTTGAATGTAAATGCATTTTTATTGCATTGGATTCATGCCGGGGGTCTCCGTGCTGATATTAATGGGTATCAGCTCCGGAGACTCCTGGCATCATTCCGATGCAGAAAAAAAGCATTTTTTTTCTAAGCCCCGTCTCGCCGCTTCTCAGCAGGTTCTCAGCACCTTCACGCCAACTTTTTCTGGTGTGAGGATTTTGGGAGAAACTCACCATTCTAGAGCTGCCATAGGCCTCGATAACCTAATTGCGGCTACTAGAATTGCACGAGTTTTAGAACCTGCCGATAAGTGGCTTATCGCCGCTCACTCAGCGATTTTTTCTTTTGAAGGCTCTAAATTTTGTCGATTAAGTCTTTTATTGCCCACTTATCGACGCTTACTGAATAGCAGTAAGCATTTTGACCGATGAGTGCTTGATAAATGGCTTATGAACGCTTACAGCATAGGCCCCATAGACTCCATTGTGTAAAAACTTGATCAAAGTGTCATGATACAATGAAAAAGAAAAAATGAGGTCACAAACATGCAAATATACAATGTGATCAAGTGTCTAGTTTAACGTACACAAACAGTGTTAAGATAGTGATATGCAACCAATGTGAAACAAAATATATTTGAATGATCACTCACTATAGTGAATAAAGTGCAAAAGTGAAAAAAAAATATATATAAAAGTATATACACAACCATATTGGATAAAAAAAAAAAAATACTTCCCTTGGCTGATGAGGAAGAGATACAATTCTAGAGGTCTGCAGCTCAAAAAAAACAGATGCTCAACTTCACAACACTAGAACAGGAACACACACAGCCAACAATAAAATGAAAGCGTCTATAGCTTGGCAGAATATTCCAAGATATTTGCTTGGCAAATATTCTCTTAAAGTCCGTCAGTACTGTCCAAATTCTGGATTTGGACTATATTGAAGGACTTTAAGAGAATATTTGTCCCTTCTTTCCCTTCTGCCAAACTATAGATGCTTTCTTTGAATGCTGGCTGAGTTAGTTCATATTTATCATCTTCGGGACTCATTTGCTGCTTGAGCGGGACTCATCCACTGATTGAGTAGCTGGAGCCGATGTCACTGGTGACATGATTGGCGAATGTCCCTGTCCTTCGATTGAAAAAAGCAAGGACCGAGAGTCGGCGCTGGAACTTGCCACTGCAGTTGCTATTTTCCCGTGTGGGATTTCGGTGTTACTGGGCTGTTGATTCTATTGAGTGCCCCGGTCAGCTGTTTGGTGTGCAGATGGAGGGCCAACTGATTTGGAGAGACTGTGTGCCTCATAAGTTTTCAACAGAGACATGATCCGGTGCCCTGTGTGTCCCTACCGTGCAGATATTGAGAGACAGCAGTTTCCAGCAATACAATGGATATCCTACTCAATAAACTTATTTTTTTTATTCTGTATGTGTGTTTTTAACCTTTTCATGCCATATCTGTACTACAGTAATACACTATGAGTATTGTGCGCTCTTTTCTTGTTTCTCATGATACAATGCTACAGAAAGATGCAAAATAAAAATTATTCTTTTTTTACCCCACTTTTGCTCCTACATTTTCTTAGTACTTAGTCCCATTATGGGTGATATTTACAAAGAAGTCTTCTGCCACGTTCAAGTCAATGGGCTGTAAGGTGTACAGTATTCGAGCGATGAAAACTGTTTGATGGCAGAAGATTGCTTAATAAATATAGGTCTCTATGTTTTGTGGGATAGTCAGTGGTCCTGTAAAAAAAAACAACTAGCAACTGATTTAAAGATGTACATATGTATTTGATTTTTGATTAGTGGCAAAAAAACATTTCTGGGTTAAAATCTTGCATGTATCACGGATGATCAGCATGTATGGAACCCTCGTAGGTAGCATGGAAACCCACAAAAGACAGCAGTCTGAAATATATAAAAACCGATAGAATATAATGTAGCTCAAAAAATAACAAGACAGGGAGAACAAAAAGAAGCCTGCAAAATGTGAAGAGCTACACTAAAAAGCTACCGTATGGTAGCTAAATAATAAACAATGCAAAAACAAAAAGGATATAATCGGCGCCTGATAAAGTCTTGTTACAGTATAACTAGTACCATACAGATGTAATATATACCACAGTTGAGAGTTAATAGATGGCCAATGTCCTGGTCACTCCAAACGATATTTAATGCAGGTGAAATTCCAGTGCATGTAATGAGAGAAAAAGAAGACAAAACGTAGCATAATACTGTTTTATTAAAGTAACAGCACAAAAGGTAGTGCTGGAAGATTGCCTCAGAGCTGATAGGTAATGAATTTAGAAATAATAATAGATAAGTGAAAAAAGGTGGAGTACATCTTATATTATATATTAGTGAAAGCACTGTATGCCTGTCTGCATCTTCCTGTGTCCCTACGGACAATCTGATTGCACCTTTGGTCTGTCACTCCGCCTGAGGCCATGCCCGCCCCCGCACACCTCTCATTGGTCTGCGGCCAACACCACTGCCACACTGTCCCACCCCTCACTGACCTACACCACTGACACACTCTCCCACCACTCACTCACTGAGCTTTGGGAACGCTTGCCAGCACCTAACCCTCACTGCTCTGAGAGATTTGCACCTAACCCTCACTGCTCTGAGAGATTTGCACCTAACCCTCACTGCTCTCAACCCAGAAAACCCTGACCTCCTGCTACCACGCCAGAACTGCACAATCAGGTACCAGTCTTATTGCTTTCAGCACTGCAACATTCCACACCATCACACAACACCACACACACCGCACGCTCACACCGCCTCTTATGGCCTACACTGCCAACACACCTCCCCTTCACCTCACCGCACTGTCTCATCCTCACCTCTCCAACATACACCGCACACCCCCCCGAGGCAGCAGCGCTGTGTGATCCTCACATCACCAACGGACACCGCACGTGGCCGCAGCTCCTCCGGAGATCACACCACACAGAACCAACATTCCCCGTGTCTCCCTGTTTCCCGCACTTTCACCCTCCCCCCCCCTGGCGCCGCTACAGTCAGCGGGGGAGCGGAGCGAGCACCCGGGACACCCCCCACAGCTCTCAAGCACGCGCCCCGCGCCCCGCGCCCCGCGCTCTCCTCCTCTCCCCGTGTCAGCTCCCCCCGGTGCTCCGCTCAGCTCTCCCCCCCGGTGCTCCGCTCACCTCCCCCCGGTGCTCCGCTCAGCTCTCCCCACCGGAGCTCCGCTCAGCTCCCCCCCGGTGCTCCGCTCAGCTCTCCCCCCGGAGCTCTGCTCAGCTCTCCCCCCGGTGCTCTGCTCACCTCCCCCCTGGTGTTCCGCTCACCTCCCCCCGGTGCTCCGCTCACCTCCCCCCCGGTGCTCCGCTCAGCTCTCCCCCCGGAGCTCCGCTCAGCTCTCCCCCCCGGAGCTCCGCTCACCTTCCCCCCGGTGCTCCCCTCACCTCCCCCCCGGTGCTCCGACAGGCAGTGGACACGCGGCACCTAAGATGGCGGCGCCCGGAAGGACCCCCTTCCTCCCTCGCGGAGTAAGATGGCGGCGGACGGAAGGAGAGGTGACGTGTGTGTGTGTGTGTGTGTCACTGTGTGTGTGTCACTGTGTGTGTGTGTGTGTGTGTGACACTCTGTGTGTGGGGGGGACACTGTGTGTGTGTGACACTGTGTGTGTGTGGGACACTGTGTGTGTGTGTGTTACACTGTGTGTGTGTGTGTGTGTTACACTGTGTGTGTGTGTCACTGTGTGTGTGTCAGACACTCTAGGGTGGGGACCGGAGCTACGCATGGGGGGGAGGGGGGGAGCAGGAGCGGAGAGAGAGGGGGGAGCGGAGAAACATACATGGGGAGTGGAGAGGAGGGACACGGAAATTGTAAGCAACCCACCCCCCTCCTTTCCACTGTCCCCCCCTCCTGTCCACTGCCCCCCCCCTCCTGTCCACTGTCCCTCCCCCCTCCCCTCCTCCTGTCCCTCCCCCCTCCCCTCCTCCTGTTCCTCCCCCCCCTCCCCTCCTCCTGTCCACTGTCCCTCCCCCCCTCCCCTCCTCCCGTCCACTGTCCCACCTCCCCCCTCTCCCGGGCAACGCCGGGTCTCTCAGCTAGTTTATTATAAAATACTTATTTTAGTAATGGTCTTGACCTTTATTATATAGCCTGGTTACCCCCTCCTGTCACACTAAGTTCATTACCTCTGAGGCAATCTTCCAGCACTACCTTTTGTGCTGTTACTTTTACAGAACAGTATTATGCTATGTTTTGTCTTCTTTTTCTCTCATTACATGCACTGGGATTTCACCTGCATTAAATATCGTTTGGAGTGACCAGGACATTTGCCATCAATTAACTCTCAACGGTTGTATATATTACATCTGTATGGTACTAGTTATACCATACCAAGACTTTATTATCAGGCGCCGTTTATATCCTTTTTGATTTTGCACAGTTTATTATCTGACATAGGTAGTCAGTCATATTCTTCGGCAGCCGCCAATCAACAATATTATTGTGATTATTTGGGTCCACACATTATTTGTACATAATTCTTTTGTTAGCACTATACTAACCCCCCCACCCTTTCCTCTATATAATAAACAGGGGACAATTAGTGCTAAGGGAAATATTAGGAAAAACCAAGAAAAGTTGCAAGGAACTACAGTGCTACATGCAACAGCAATAAAAGCAAAGGGACAAAATAATAAACAGGGGGAAAAATTAGTGTAAAGGGAATCCAAGAAAAAACCAAGAAGATACCTTAATACCTGTAGAACTAGGTTAACAAAACACAAAACCTCAGCAAGGTATTTTTGGGAACCCCTGAGCCCCCACAAAATATATATATGTATATGTGTCAAAAAGGAGTGCTATTGAGCGTGACATATGTATACAACAGACGACAGAGAAGCCCAATGCTACATCCAACATGACAGAAATACACAGTAAAATACTAATATATTCTCTTGAAAAAGGGTCATTTAGTTTAACCCTTTGGCCAAAGCATTGTAAGCTTGCGAGCCACGACAAGGCAGACACCCATTCGCAAGTCCTAACAATACCAGATAAAATACTAATATACCTCTATTAGCAGTGGTTGACAAATCACCAAAAAATCTACTCGCCGCACAAAAAAATCTACTCGCCACCTAGTACCAAACGTGTGCTGCTTGGGCCAATATTTACTCGCCCGGGGGTCAAATCCACTCGCCCGGGGCGAGCAAATGTATAGGTTTGTCGAACACTGTCTATTAGGATTAAAATTCTCATTTACCTCTATTAGGAGGGAGAAAGACCACAGTGGGTCTATATCCAGTAGAATGTAAGGACCCACTAACTTGGGAAGTGGGGAGGGGTGGGCTTTAAACCGGTGCCCCAGCTGCTGGAGGTTAGTGGCTCCTCCTTCCCAGGTTTTAAGCCCGCCCCTCCCCACTTCCCAAGATTCTACTGGATATAGATCCAATGTGGTCTTTCTCCCTCCTAATAGAGGTATATTAGTATTTTATCTGGTAGTGTTAGGACTTGCGAACAGGTGTCTGCCTTGTCGTGGCTCGCAAGCTTACAGTGCTTTGGCCAAAGGGTTAAACTAAATGACCCTTTTTCAAGAGAATATATAAGTATTTTACTGTGTATTTCTGTCATTTTGGATGTAGCATTGGGCTTCTCTGTCGTCTGTTGTATACCTGTAGAACTAGGAACTACTGTAGAGTGAAGAGAAACAGAAAAAGAAGCAGCGCTACGGAGCAAAGAATAACCCGACTCCTGACTTGAAAAAGAATGTTTGACAAGCAAAGACCAAACAGGATGGGTGGGGTTTTATAGTCAAACTAGGATAGCATCTGGCTTCATGGACTGTTCTGGTTCTTACCAGTTCTAGGCCTGAACCAGATTCCTCTGTGCACCCCTACAGGTCTACCAGTAGTACTGTGGGGGGGAATCATGACAGTACTCCCTCTCTTAGGCCTCCCTCTACTGCCAGGTTTTTGCCGGAAACCTGCCCTATCCACAAAACAAAATTATCCCCCCCCCCTATACTTGGAATCAAGATTGCCTCATACTCCTGACTAGAGTCTAAGACCTCAGGCACCGGGGGAGGGGGATATCCTTTGTGCTCTGCTTAACCTGAAATATTTCACCGCTGATAGCTTTGTCATCAGCTCCTAGTTCATGAGCCTTCTTAAAATCCTCTAGTGCCTGTTCATAATCTTTCAATCCTAGCCAGCCTTGAGCCCATCTGTAAAGTGTTTTGATGCTAGATGGATCACTTTCAAGAGCTCATGACAGCTTTCAATTGCTGGTCTCCAGTCCGATAGCTTCATCTTACAAGCAACATTGTTTAAGTTATAGTCCACAGCTATAGGATTTAACTTCGATATATTGTCATCTCCCGTGAAAGCTTTGCAGCTTTCTACTTATCTTAGAATCTTATTGTACTTCTTTGTTGCCATCTCCCATGTCTGAGATTTGAAATTATTTACTTTGTTCTTAACATCTATAGCTATAGCAATGATTTTACCAACATCATCTATTTCTACATCAGAGTCCACTGGGAAGTCAGCTTAAGTGTCACCAGAACAATCCAAGGGGGATATTACGCACTCCTCCAGGTCATTCAATTCCCCCCACTCTGCTATCACACACAGCTTTATAAGCTTCTCTTCCTTCACTTTAATATTTTCCTCTTTGTTGTCAGAGCTGTCTGAGCTGAAACGGTTGATCACTATCATAAAAATCACTATTTTCATCCTCTTCCTCTGCATCAATTTCATCTTCATATAAATCAAAAAGTCCCGAAGAACCAAGCTTCCTGAGATACTTCCCTTCCATGTCTGCTCTCTTTGGACTCTTGCCCTTCAATGTCACTGATGCGCCTTTTTTCCTTCTGTATATAAATTCTGCTGCATGGGCAAACCAGGAGCACATGCACGGCGAGCCGACAAGATGGCCGCTTAAGTGAAGAGCTCCGTAAGTCCCTGGCGCTATTACAAGCAAAAATCCACAATGCACTTCTTGGACCAGCACCAAATAGCCGACATAAGCTGCAGACCACCCGGGGAGATGAAAACATGACCGGAGAAGAAGCAGGCAATGCTAGAAGCATCACAATTCTTCCTAAGAAGTACACAGCAGAGGCACACATGATTCCAAGATGGCGGCGGAATGAGACCACACTCAGAGGCTGAAGCTGAAGCAGGAGCAGCAGGAGGAATTGATGACAGTGCCAGACCCACTACCAAAGGTAATCTAGATAACCTATTAAAAAGTATGGTACAGAAAATGCAAATAGAAATGACCAAGGTAGTACCTGGACTAAGTCGTGATTTGCATGGACTGGGAGAAAGAACTGACTGTTTGGAAGAAGTAGCAGACCTACTGATCTCAGCCCAAAATGTCACCGACCATGAACTGGTAGCTTTAAAAGTTCAAGTAAACACCTTGACGGAAGCGCTGGAAGATTCAGAAAAACGCACCAGACGAAACAATCTGAGATTAAGGAATTTCCCAGAGACTATGCTGCCAGAGGCACTAGAAGAATTTGTGACAAGATTTTTCCAGCGCATGTTTCTGGATATTATAGAAGATAAATTACTAATAGACAGGATGCACAGGGCTTTGGGACCAAAACAATCTAACCCTAATAAGATGAGAGATGTCATACTGCGGGCTCATTACTATACAGTAAAATAAGCTAGCGTGCAAGCCTCCAGGTCAAAAGCATGGCTAGAATTTGAAGGCCACCAGATCCAGATATTTAGTGATTTAGTGATTTAGTGTTTGCACACAGAAGAACTAAGCCTCCGCTTATGGGAGCCTGGGGTGAGCTCACTCTCTCCGTTCGGTGCAGCGCTTCCACCTATGAGGGATCCCAGCGTGGGCGGGATGATTCCTCATAGGACTCAATATTCTCTGTAATAACAATAGCACACTATAATTAAAACTGGGCATTACTATAATGGCATAGAACCACACTCAAATATACATCAGCAATAGTACAATACAGTTGTACAATACCCAACACCCCTGTGTGTTTCCCCCAAAGTACTGAGGGTGACCATGCCACCTAAAAACACAGTGTCCAAAAGAACGATCCCACACCCAAATATGAGGTAGCACTACCCCCCTGTTAAGTGTCGATGCACGGTTGGTACCTTCCTGATCAACGCCCGACCAGGGAATACTTGAGAAGCAATGTTGCATCAGGTCCCATGCAGTTGGGCCTCCAACATAAATCCCCTCACTCAGCATCCTGGATGATGTCGGTCCTGTAGACCAGTACATGTGATGGAGTCTCCAACCGAAGGAACACCATGCTGTCTGGTGTCCTGCTCCACTGCAGCCTAACACTACATGGGTAACACTGAACTAGGGCTAACCCTACAACACCCCCTATAGTGCAGGGGAAGCTAACTGTGGCCTGTAGGGATGTCTGGCCTAGCCCAGGGTCTTACTAGCTCCCTGGACACTACCTTTTCCCATGCTGCCTCCGTCCGTACTGAATATCCCTCTGGGTCCCACAGAGGATATTCCAATCTCCAAAATGGCTGCTCGCACCTTTTTCTGCAAGGCATTCTGGACTTGTAGTCTATAGTGTCTTCTTTGTCCCTTCCAAGATGCCCACCACTCCAGGCACAACTACACATGCGCAGCAGCCCGAACGACCCCCGACACCTCTTCCCGCTTATGTGGAGCCTCACTGCCCTGTCAAACAGTGGAGCAGCTCCTCCCTCACCAGAGGTAAGGAGGGGCACTGCTACATAGGTATAAGTGGGGATTCCATTCAAGCTAGTAATTTGGCATAATGGATCAACATTAGTGGTGAAGAAGCCAGAGGAGGGAGAAAGAGCGCTGATTAAATTGGGACTAATACAAAGAAATAAATCACCATCACCCCGCTAACTGGTTCGCCTAACAGACTTGAACGTGCACCCATCTGGACGCAGACGAAGTCACAGAGAGGAAGCAAATACAAAGATCAAAAAGATCAAGCAAGAATTAAAAAATCATCTGGTGAATGAACACCGTACCATGAGCAAAGGTTTGGTCAAACGGACGGCCTTTTCACCACTCTCACCCGGGAGTTGAGGGAGGCTCATTGGCCTTCATGTGGAGCGACCTCGGAGCTGGCTGCCAACTGCGGCTCACTCCAATACCCTGTTCCAGGAAGGAAAAGGACTTGGGAGCTCTAGAAGCCCCTTAAAAGTTACTTTTGGTTGTTTTTGATTGTATGTTTGGGGTCCCATCCTGTTCCCCCTTTTGTTCCTTTTTTTCTATAGAAAAGGGAACCTCTGCCCTCAGAGGTATACCCTCACCCTTCTGAATCCCTTGGGGGCTAGATTGCTGTTCTTTAATCTCTGGAATACCCACCGTTGCAGTTTAATTTAGGTTAGTAACTTTATGTCTTTGTTGTTATATACAGTATGTTTTGTTCTTTTGTTCTCTGTTCTTCCCCTCCGTCCCTGAGTTTAAGGCAAGAGATAGGCTGTAAACACAACTGAATACAATTCCAGCTTACATACAAAGCAACAAAAATCTAGGAAACATGGTATGGCTTTGATATGCTAAAATTAGGTACCCTGAATGTCAAAGGGCTAAATAATCAAGAAAAAGAAAACAAGCTTTACAGGATATTAATAAGCAAATGTTGGATATTGTTTTTGTAGAGGAGACTCATTTCAGGAAACAAGATCAGGCCAGATTTTTCAACCAATTCTTCTGTGTTCTTCGTATCAGCACATGTTAAGAAAAGAGAACTAGCGATATTGGTGAGAAGGTCGGTACCATTTGCCCTGGAGGAAAGTGACTCAGACAAAGAAGGTCGGTTCTTGATCCTCAAGGGCAAACTCGGAAACACAACTATCACCTTAGCTAACATTTGCGCTCCAAATGAGAATCAGGCACATTTTTATGAGACGGTTTTTCCTACAGTAGATTACCCAAATTTCCTGAAGGAAAAATAATTATGGCAGGAGATTTCAATTCTGTATTTGAGATAAATCAGATCCCCCCAAAAAACTCTGAGCATCCAAGACTCAAAAGATACAGATTTAGCAAGATGCATACAAGACATACAGTAGCACTATGGGACAATTGGAGATAACTGCACCCTAAAGAGAGAGACTATACTGTACACTTCATTCAGCACCACATGTAGTATTGTCAAGACTCGATTATTTTTTTTAATTGAATTTTCACTAATCCCAGCAGTAAAAAATCCAAAGATCGATGCAATTACCTCGTCCGACCATGCACTGGTTTCTTGTACATTTAAAGATATTAACCCTAATATGTTAAGACCTATGTGGAAGCTAAATGATTCACTTCTGAGAGATCTCACTGTGGTTGACGAGATAAACACACACCTAATAGAATTTTTTTCTATTAATGACACACCCGATATGGCTCTCAATGATCTGGCATGCACAAAAAGCATGTACTATGGGAAAGTTTATTGCTATCGCCTCACTGAAGAAAAAGCAAAGGGAATATAAAATTACAAAATGTTCAACAGAACTGGCAGAAGTTGATGCCACATATAAAAAAAAACCCACAGACTCAAATTATTAAAAAAAAAAATGCTTACAATTAGGGGAGATTTGAGAATTTTGCAAGTTAATAAAGCAGAAAAAGCCCTAAAATGGGCCAAACAAGTGTTTTACCAAAAAAGTAATAGGGTGGATAGACTATTGGCACAGAAATTAAGAAAAGTACAAATTTGTACAACTATTAAATCAATCAAAATGAGAGATAGAGATATCAGATTTGATCCAAAGATAGTCGAAGAAGAATTTATAGCATATTATTCTTTGATTTACAAAATAAACACAAACAAATTCCAGATGTATTTAAACGACAATTAGAAACATATCTAGATTCCTCTCAGTTACCATTCCTGAATGAGGACAGAGTCCTGCTAAATGCAGAAATTTCACAAGATGAAATACGGCAGTGATCAGAGAACTTAACAATGAAACATCTCCTGGTCCAGATGGACTCTCAAACAGCTATTATAATACATTTAAAACACAGTTAGCACAATTTCTAAAGAAACTTTTTAACTCTTTTTTGAAAGGTAAAGAAATACCCCCCTCAATGCTAAGAGCACAAATTTCTGTGATCCAAAAACTTGGCAGAGATCATAACTATTGTAGTAATTATCAACCCATTTCATTAATCATTACTGATATTAAAATTTACAGTAAAATTATTGCAACAAGGCTAAATAAACTGCTCCCTAGAATAATTAACCCATACCAGGTGGGATTTATTTTGGGGAGACAAGCAACTTATAATATTTGAAGAGTGATAAACCTCACCCATTTAGCAAATGTAACAAAAACACCCACACTGTTAATTTCACTTGATGCTGAAAAAGCGTTTGACAGTGTAGACTGGTCATATATGTTTATAACTTTAGAGAAATTTGGTATCAAAGGAAATATATTATATGGCATTAAGGCCCTTTATAATCAACCAAGGTCCACGCTTAAAATGGCTGGAATCAACTCTGGAGTGTTCAATATAAATAATGGGACCAGGCATGGTTGCCCATTATCCCCCTGCTATTTGCGCTGTCTGGAGCTGTTAGCAAACAAAATTCAGATTAATAAAGATATTAAAGGCTTGGTAAAATAGTCCAAAGAATATAAAATAGCTATCTTTGCAGCTGATATCTTACTAACACTCACCAGACCACTGACATCTCTGCCTAATCTATTTGACGAGATTTCGACATTCAATTTTTTTCTCAAATTATAAAATAAATAACCACAAAATCAGAAGCGCTAGCATTGAGAGTGGAGACAGAGATGCTAAAACTACTGAAACAAAATTTTAATTTCAGATGGAAAGAAGATAGTATCAAATATCTGGGGGAATGTTTGACCCCTTGATATTCAAAGCTCTACAAAACTATCTACCCAGAATTGTTTTGATCAATTAAGAGAGATGTGGAAGAGTGGAATTAATACTGCATTTCGTGGATTGGTAGAATAATATCACTAAAGATTAATTCCTTCCTAAAATACTTTATCTATTTCATAGCCTTCCAATTAATGTCCCAACCAAAGCTATGAGTGATATGCAAAGCGGAATGTATACATTTATCTGGGGAAAGAAAAAGCCAAGAGTAAAAAGAAGTGTACTTAGTGCACTAAAAACAGATGATGGTCTGGCCTTGCTATCACTAAACAAATATTATGCCGCAGCACAATTAAGTCATTAAGCGGCATGGCATAGACCCACGCAGGCGATTAAATGGCTGGAGATAGAAGCAAATGAGATACCTGTGCAGAATATAGATTCAATATTGTGGATCCCCCCCAAAAAATAGACCTAAAGATGTGTATAACCACACAGTTATTACATTCACTCTAAATGTTTGGGATAAATGGGAGAAAAAAAAGAGGTTTAACCTTCGCTCATGACTCCATTATGGAGGAATGAAGATTTCCCCCCAGGATTTATACCGGGAAGGAATAATATCTGGATCGCAAGAGGTATAATAAGGATTAAAGACACTATATATTATTTATTTATAAAATATTTTACCAGGAAGTAATACATTGAGAGTTACCTCTCGTTTTCAAGTATGTCCTGGGCACAGAGTAAAACAAATAGTACATGGTTACAAGTACAGTTACATAAATGAACAAGGTATACATTATATACAAGACATTGCGTGCACAGTTAAAGAAAATATATATTATGAGCGTATGAAACAGTTACAGACCAGATTAAAGTGTGAGAGAGCCTTAGATTTGAAAGAACTTAAGCTGGTGGTGGATATGAGAGTCTCTGGTAGGTTGTTCCAGTTTTGGGGTGCACGGAAGGAGAAGGAGGAACGGCCGGATACTTTGTTGAGCCTTGGGACCATGAATAGTGTTTTGGAGTCTGATAATATTCCATCTTCAGAATATTTCAAATACACACAAATTAGACATTTTATTATCTCAAAAATCTTTCCACAAGGCAATAAACATCCAACTGTATTTGAAGAGATGTACACAATACAAACATATCAGAAAGGGATGATTTCAAATATTTACTCTGTTCTGAGTTCTATAGATAAGTAAGAAAAGCACTCGTATATGACTCTGTGGGGAAGGATATAGGACATTTCTTGGGATGACTGGGCAGATATCTGGGAGGTTGCAGCTGTCTGTTTGCACTATAATTAAGGAAAACAGGTACAAGATTATGATGAGATGGTATTTAACACCGGACAGATTAACACATATTTATAAAGGAGCAACTACTCTGTGCTGGAGAGATTGTGGATGTAGAGGTACATTATATCATAGTTTCTGGACATGCTCAAAGGCTGTCCCTTTCTGGAGAAAAATTAAGAGAGAGATCACCGGGGCACGTGATGCTGTTGTACCAATGGATACTGTAATAATGATTTTGAGGAAACCTGTACCAAATGTATCATATGCTACGAACAACTTAATTGCACATCTTCTGACAGGAGCAAGGTACAATACCATCCTATCAGATCTTTCAGGGAAACATTTCGCATTTTCTATAAATGGAACAACTCACGGCATTTATTAACAACTCTACAGAAAGATTTGAAAACGTCTGGAATCGTTGGATAAGGGCCTTTCCAGAACATATATCGATGATACAAGATATACAAATCTAAACAAATGTATGCAGGAAACTTACTAGGATTACTACCACTAGTGTCTCTTACTGCTCCCTTCCCCCATATTTAGTTATTAGTACTGTTACATATTATTTTTACTGTTTATATTATTATTATTATTATTATTATTTCTGTATTGTATTGTTGATATAATTATGTTGGTTTTATATTCCCCCTTCCACATTTTCCTTTTTTTGTTCTGTACTCACCCCCCACCATGAATGTAACTGAAAAACAAATAAAAATTGTTTTGATGAAAAAAAAAATCCTGTTACAAGGGATATCCGTGCGTGTTTTACATCAACCTAGCAATCTAAGGAGCAATGACGGGGCAGGGATTCAGCTTTCATTTGAATGATAATTTCTTTAACATTTTGATTTATCTCTGGTAATGAGTCATCGACGGCACTTATATGGTGAATATCCAAAATTCCAGATTAAAGATAGACAGCATGATTCATAAATTGTTTCTCTGTGCTTTTGCAAAACACGGGTCTTTGCAAAACATGCATGACATCTTCACGGAACGTGCCTCCCAGTCAATAGATCATGTTCCTTTAACCAGGAGAGGCCATAGTGTAGATCATAAAAACGCAAGTTTTATATATAAAAACACATAGGACATGTACTCACATTGTGTACATACAACACGATCACATAAGATTTTACTTGAGGCAGTAGTCCCTGTCTTGCATGACCCTGACTGCGAGTGGAAGCCTGCATGAACCATCTCCCACTTCAATACCAGTATATGCTGTTACAACACCTACCTGTTACTGCGAGTAGAAGTCTCCATGAACCACCTCTTGTTTCAACATCATTATTTGCTGTTTTAATACCTACTTGTTGTAAGTAGGCATTGTATTAGAGCCAAGATCTGTCATAGATCCATATTCTGTGTTTACTTGCTGCACCATTATTCCCTTTATTTTATTTTTTGGGTGTTCCTGATACCAATGCTCCCTTCCTACCCTGGACCCATACTACTTGCAAGGGAATCAGTACATATTCCCTGTGAAGGTTGAGAATTTTTTTAGTTACACCCTATAATTCACATTTATATATTCATTTGCACTAGCACTGTTGTTTAGCGCCGTTCCAAGTCACTGGGTTTCTAGAATCTATATTCACCTACTCAATCTGAACCTCTCCGCATCTAGTGGAAATCACAGTGACAAACTCTAAGTATATTATTGCAATACAAAGAAGGCATAGTAAAGTTTGAGAAGCTTCACCCTTCATTTTCTGTCTCTGGGATTATTTATCCTCTAAATAAAAATTATAAAATGATGTGCTCTTAAAAATAACCTTTATAGAAGCTTCTTAATCTATTGAGCTTTCACAAAAGCTAATATTTCCCCCAAAGGGAACAGCCAACTTGATCTACATATTCATGGAACCAGATGTTTTAGGGGAAAGCGATTGCATAAAACATGGGCTTTAACGGATGTATAATTTCTTTTAGGAGACAAATTTTGCTGCATCTTTAGTTATCAAAGCAATTCTGCATCATACATTTATAAATATACCCTAAGGTATATTTTGTATTTCATTTCAGAATTTGATTGCATTAAGATGAAAGCATAAACATTTTAATGTATAGATAACTATATTCTATTAAGGGTAGTTTAATACAATTTCAGGAAACCCAGATGAAGAGAGAGTGTGAGTCTCTGTATAATAAAATTAGATAATGCACTGAAACTAATTGGGTCACCTTTGCTGGAGCATAAAAAAGCTTACAGTAACATATTATTTCATTACCGTACAAAGAGAGACTGATGAACATATTAACTGCTATTTATTCACACAGCTGTATGATTTATCGTTAAATATATATATATGTAGTACAAAAAAATACAAAAGGCGCAAATCAGAAAAACAGGTGCATGGATATACAACACCTGAAGGATAAATACGTGAACAAGTCCTATATTCGAATTCCACAACGAGATATACCTATAGATGAAAAAGATACCAATATGGTGAAGTACGTTTATGAATAAAATGATTGCGCAAGCAACAGAGGCTTCTTACAGTGTACTGTTGCGGCACACTTTATTCTAACAAATCACCGGTTTGTCCCTGGCTTGTTCCTGGAATGCGACGCTGTTCACCCGGAGCATGCCGCGTTCCCAGCCAGGGGTCATGCACGGCTGACGCGCGGTTGATGTGTTAATTGATAATGGTTCAGGATTTACTAGGCTGCAATGCTTCGCGTGTCCGCCAGATGGCATAAATTCATGAATTGTAATGCAGTATATATATATATATATATATATATATATATATATATATATATATATATATATAAACTGCATAACAACAACCCCTATAACCCCTAACATACAGTACTGTATATGCACATCAATGAAACTATAGGCCGGCAGGGGCGAGATGTGTTTGCAGCAGAGAGAGAACCGCTGCTCTCTCTGCGCAAACATCGGCACATTAAAAATTATTTAAAAATTATTTAAAAATGAATAAAACACATATATAAATAAAAACTCGTTCCTTACCTTTGTGGCTATGTGCTACGGTAACGAAGCAGCATGACCGTACAGTCATTACAGTCAGCAGGGGTTCCCTGAGCCACAAATCAAAGCTCAGGAGACCCCCTGCTCCTGCACAATATTATTAAAAATACAGAAATGCTGCTTCATTACCATAGCTGATAGCCGCTAAGCCGCTAAGGCAATGAAGGGGTTAACCCACCGTGCCCGCTTTATTGTGGGTAGCGGGTGTGGGTGAAGGGGGTATTTGGCCCTTGGTGTAAGTTTAGGACTTGCGGGGGGGTTGCGGGTGCACTTAACCCCTTCACGGCCGTAGCAGTTAATACCGCTACGGTCATGAAGGGGTTAACCCCTCCCGCTACCCCCCCGCAAGCCCTAAACAACCATCGTTGGGGCTAATACCCCCTTCACCCACCCCCGCTACCCACAATAAAAAAAATTCACACACAGCAGCCGCCCAAAAAATAAATAAATCTAAATAAATAAATAAATACATGAATATAAATAAATAAATTTAAAATACATTTTTATTCATAGTGTAGATGTGCAGGGGGTCTCCGGAGCTGAACCGCGTTGGTTTCAGGTCCGGGGACCCCCTGCTCCCCAAGATACAGGCCCCTTTATGAGGTGCCGGTATCCCTCTGCTTTGTTTACATGCCGCGGTCACGTGATCGGGATAATGGGAAAGGGGAACGTAGGAAATGGGGGAAAGGAATCAGACAAATTAGAAAAAAATTAGAAAAAAAGGGGGAATAATAATAAACAATAAAGACCAATGGGTATACTGAGGGCCATGTCAAGGACAATGGCAGAAGTGTATAGCGGAGGCAAAAAAGGAGCGTATGTAAGATAAACTGATAAGGTTGAAATAATTAAATAAAGCAACTAAGTCTCAAGTCCTCGTTCAAGCCATAAGGTGACAATGTCCTCAGATCGTGAATGGCTTTGGCCTCCAACTGGAGCAGCAATCTGTCACGATCCCCACCACGTGTTGATAGGTTCGCTTGTATAATCGGCATACATTTCAGCGACGAAAGGCCATGACGGTGTTGTTTGAAATGTCTCGCCACTGGGAGGAGTTTAAGGTCATCATCAGCATTATGGTCCAGGAGTGCCTTACGGATAGTTGACCTGTGCACAGCCATGCGTTCTTTTAGCATGCGGCTTGTTTTGCCTATATAGTAAAGGCCACAAGGACATTTAATAAAATAGACCACAAACTTCGACTCACAGGTCATAGCAGTCTTAATGCCGATGAATTTCCCACTATGTGGATGTGCAAAGGACTGGCCGGTCTGTAGAAAACCACAGTTGATGCATCCATGGCATTTGTATACACCAGGTTTTCGCTGAAGCCATGCATATTTGAAGCATTGGCATATTTGGTAGTCGGATCAGCCTGCACGAACATATCCCTTAAGTTCCTTCCACGGCGATAGCACATTCTTAGTGGTGTCTGACAGATGCTCCCAATTTTAGGATCATTGGCTAGAATGTTCCAATTTCTTTTAATACTGCGTTTAATAAGATTGGACGAGGTAGTGTAAGTGCTGCTAATGTTAATTGATTTGTTATCAATTATTTCTGTAGAAGGTAAAAGCAGGGAAACCCTGTCAATAGCCCGTACCTTAGTTAGGGCCACATTAACTTCCGATCTTGAGTATCCCCTATCCAAAAACCTCTTAGCCATTTTCCATAATGCATCTTCGACCAGCATAGGGTCACTGGTAATGCGTTTGACCCTTAGCATCTGAGAGAATGGGAGTCCTTGTTTCAGTGGTTCCGGATGGTGACTCAAAGCACACAGAAGAGTGTTTCTGTCTGTAGCCACAGGTGTAGAAGTGCAGCGCACAGCAAAGAACCGGATCCACAGGACAGCAGCAGTATAATAAATATAAAAGTTCTTTATTGGAAAGTCATGGTGCAGACAGAGACAGAGGTTTTTCCTGCACCCATACCTGTCTGCACCATGACTTTCCAATAAAGAACTTTTATATTTATTATACTGCTGCTGTCCTGTGGATCCGGTTCTTTGCTGTGCGCTGCACTTCTACACCTGTGGCTACCCGAATCATTTCTACCAGCAGAAGCACGCATTCCAGAAGGCACAATGGGCAAGGTCACGTGAGTTGTACCTTTAAACAGTACATAGAGGTATTTTATTGGTGTGTTTATGCTAAGTGTCAGTACCAGTCCACATTGGCAGTGAGGGGGTGGGGCTTATATATCTCCATTACCCACACTCACCAGGACATTTATTCAGGTTACAGACCACACACTCACCCATATATACCTCACTCAATTATATACCTCAAACCCAGCCTACTCCCTTCAATCAAGATATTATCGTTTATTACAAATCATGTCACTTGAGCACTATATCTGAACAATGTTCTTCTACCTGTTTCTGTCTGTAGGTTTGTGAAAAATCTCAGTCGCAGGTCTACCATCTTTTTTATAGACCACTGTGTCTAGAAAGGGAATACGGTCCAGGCTTTAATTAACAGTAAACCGAATCGTTGACGGTATCGAATTCAAGTAACAGATAAATTGTGTCAGTTCCTCCTCCTTTCCACGCCAAATTAGGAAGATGTCATCAATGTAGCGGGTGTAATGAACAATATTGTTGGAAAAAGGGGCATCGTTAAGCAAATGCAGTTGTTCATTGTTCATAGCTATCCATAAATAAGTTGGCGTATGCCGGGGCCATATTAGAACCCATCGCAGTCCCCGTTTGTTGAAGGAAGAAATTCTGTTCGAACCGGAAAAAGTTCTTATGCAGTATAACATCAATCAAGAGGAGAACAAATTCACTTGGAGGCCCATCATATCCCCCAAGATGGGAAAAGTGATCACGAATGGCCTCCAGACCCTCAACATGTGGGATATTGGTGTAAAGGCTGGAGACATATATATATATAAAAATCATGAATATCTGGCACTCCTGTAGTGATATAATGACCCTGGTGCTTATGTCATAAAAAATAATAAAGCATACATTACCAGCAAAGATAAGGAGACAACAGCACTCAGAAGGTATAAGCAGCTGAACGGGACCTTCCTCAGCGGACCGAAACGTTGGATATATGTGCAAGTTTCTTTAATACAGTTTATAGCTGCTTATACCTTCTGAGTGCTGTTGTCTCCTTACCTTTGCTGGTAATGTATGCTTTATATATATATATATATTAGAAAACAAATAGTCAATCATCATTCTGTGGCTAACAAAATGCTTTTATTTGTGCAAGCAGGGATCTCTTCTTCGGACGATGTTAAAATTGATTAAACCAAGAAATTTACTTTCAGATAGGACAGCTAAGTATGTTATCTCTGTGGATTAAGCCTATCCCTCCCCCCTGTGCAGTATGCGATTTATGACTTATGAACGATGTCCAATATGCTTTTAATGAACCATAAGGTGCAGGTTTCTATAGTAATACCAGACTACAAATGTAATCTTTACACATTATTTAAAAGGAATAAATCCCCTGAATTGCAGTTTTCTCTATAAACTACAGTACTGCAAAGCGTGACACGATTTCTTTAATATCTCTCTGCAAAATCGCAACTTTGTTAAGTGTTTCACACCTGAGAATTACTATTCTGCACCATCTGGTTCAGACAAAAATCAAAAACAAATACTTTCCTTTAATATTTAGACATATAAGTGTTTCTTGCTAGATTCCAGCAAGTTGAAATAGAAAATTTTAATTTAATAATATTGGTGCGGTAGAGAACATATGTATATCTTCTATATCATGTAGGCAGTAGAACTTTCCACCCAAATTTGTGAACCGAGACAAAATGTGACATTTTTTCTCAACTTTGTAAAAATTCGCAAGTAGTACTCTCCACAACCTGAAATATGGGTTTTGCTGAAGAGGGGTTGAGAGATACAGAGGAGTCCTATTTGGTAGAGTTCCCTGTTGATATATATGTCACGGGAGACCAAGACTTATGCACAAATTAATACCGGGATTTTGACCTGAGCACACAAGTTGGGTAAAATAAATTGTAATTTATTTCTTTTCAGACAGACACACAAATCTTCACAATATACACTTAATAAAACACTTACTGGGATGGGGGGAAGAAAATCAATTGTTCTTGGAACAAAACAAAGTCTCTGGGCACCCCTGCACGCATTCAAGTGGGTACGCACAATGATCTGTGTAGCAGTTCCTGGCTAGGGGCACAAGTTGCCACCCCTATATTTCTGCCAAAAGGTAAAAGTTTGTTCAGTCCTTACAGGGTTCGTTCGGGAACCCTTAGCTCTAACGAATTCCAGAAGAGGGGGATGATCCTTGGTTACGAAATTATTAATCCCTCACACTCTGGAACTTGGTCAAAACGTTGTTACATCAGATGAATCTGACTGGGAATGGGCTGCAGGCATTTTTATAGGGTTTGGGGTCCTTTCCTTAACATATGCACCCAATCCTGCCCGTGGGAATATTTTCCCCACCTATCCCCGACTTGCCAGTACTTTGCATAAAGGCTAGGAGCTGCCTCCCGGTTTGCACGGAGCATGTGTCAATTTCACACCTTAGTTCCTTAGCATACAGGAGTCAGCCCCTTACCTGGCGACACTGAGGCTGGTGTTTGGCCACCAAGTTTGAAGTACCCATACTTTACACCGGTATCTGGCACTCACAATATCCGGGCCCTCCTAACACCTAGGTTTGCTGAGGCTTTTTAACACTGGACTTCTCATAGACATTGAGACACCATCTCTGCAGGGTGTCTTTGAAGCATGGAGTTGAGAAATCCCTCAGTTCATTCACCCTTAGCATATTTGCATGTCAAAGGATTTTTCCCGGGCCTGCAGAAAAAAGTTTTCCTGCCTTCACATTTAAAACCCACAGTATAACACAGTTTATTAATACAGCATGTTCTGCTTGTGCCACTACTATAAACTTTATATGTGTGTGTATGGTTTCTTTATCCCTCACTGGACTCCAAAAATTAGAGTGTTAGCATATTCCATTCGCGAGATAGCTTATTTAATTGAACGGGCTATGATGTGGTTTTGCGGTTTAACCCAATTATCACATTAATTGACTTTCCCTCTTTCAAGTTATGAAGCTAACAAGGTAGCGGATACATTTTGATAGAAACTACTTCAGCTAGACCGCAAACCACTTACTCACTTAACCTTGTGGTTGCGGGGTTGAACACTTAGAAAGTGATCCCTATACTTTCAACGCGGCCACCCATACATAGCCAAGCGTCTTCAATCAGCGTTTGGTTTAGCGCTCACAGCTCCCTCTTGTGTCTCAAAACCAATTGGCACAGTTTGTATACATTCCTATTACTGCAGCTAGGGAATGCGCTGTAAATTGGACAAGAAAGATGGTGTTGGGGAAAACATATCAGTGTGGTGCACATACAGTTAACCCCTTCAGTCCCAATGAGATTTAGAGTTAATCAGCCGGGTATAATGGCCTGATAAACCCCTCTATCGCCACAATATATACCTCCGTAAATACTCATTTATACAACACTTTGAGAGATACCTATGAACACACACGAGATACCGGTTAAACAAGCTTATTTGAATATGTACATATGAAAATCGATCCAGTTCCCATGTATCTCAGGAGTGTTTTGGGAGGTCTAAGTCAATGATTACTCTCTTAGGTGTTTTGCCCACCCATAGTCATTCTGTTACACAAATACTCTGTATGTTACTGTATGATACAGGAAAAGATTAAAACCTCCTTTTCCGCACTGCTCACTCCACGGAAACAGCCCTCACTAAAATAACTGACGACCTCCATGCTGCCAAAGACAGAGGTCATTACACTCTGCTCATATTACTCGACCTCTCTGCAGCATTTGACACCATGGACCATCCTCTTCTCCTTCACATTCTCCATACACTTGGTATTCGGAAAAAAGCTCTATCCTGGATCTCATCCTACCTCTCCCATCGTACTTTCAGTGTCTCTTCTGCTAACATCTCCTCCTATATTGATCTCTCTGTGGGGGTACCCCAGGGCTCTGTCCTGGGATCTCTTCTCTTTTCTCTGTACACACTCTCTAGGTGACCTAATAACATCTTTTGGGTTTAATTATCACCTCTATGCTGACGACGCACAAATATAATTTTCAACACCCGACCTTACACCTGCTGTACAAACCAAAGTTTCTGAATGTCTCTCTGCTATATCATCCTGGATGTCCCTCCGCCACCTTAAACTCAACATGGCTAAAACAGAGCTCCTCATACTTCCTCCCAAACCTGGCCCTACTACCTCCTTCCACATTACTGTTGGAACTACGATCATTCACCCAGTAGCCTAAGCACGCTGCCTAGGGGTCACACTCGACTCCTCTCTCACATTCACCCCTCACATTCAAAACATTTCTAAAACCTGTCGCTTTTCCCTCCGCAATATAACAAAGATACGCCCTTTCCTCTGTTGCTCGACTGCTAAAACTCTGACTCAGGCCCTCATTCTCTCCCATCTTGATTACAGTAACCTCCTGCTGTCCGGCCTTCCTGCTTCTCACCTGTCTCCCCTACAATCTATCCTAAACGCTGCTGCCAGAATCACTCTACTCTTTACTAGATCTGTCTCAGCATCTCCCCTCATGAAATCCCTCTCCTTGCTTCCGATCAAATCCCACATCTCACACTCCATTCTTCTCCTCACTTTTAAAGCTTTACACTCTTCTGCCCCTCCTTACATCTCAGACCCAATTTCTCGTTATGCACCATCCAGACTCTTGCGTTCTTCTCAAGGATGTCTTCTTTCTACCCCCTTTGTATCTAAAGCCCTCTCCCACCTTAAAACCTTTTCACTGACTGCCCCACACCTCTGGAATGCCCTTCCCATCAGTACCCGACTAGCACCCTCTCTATCCACCTTTAAGACCCACCTTAAGACACACTTGCTTAAAGAAGCAATAGCACTGTGGATATTCTGAACACATCTTATACTATATTAGTGAAAGCACTGTATGTTTGCCTGCCTGCCTGCATGCATGCCTGCCTGCTGGATGTCCGGTGTCCCTAGCGGCAATCTCATTGGTCCCTTGGCCCGCCCGCCCCCGCACACCTCTCATTGGCCTCACACACTCACACCACCCCCTTGGCCCGCCCCCCACACCTCTCATTGGCCTGAGGCGGAGTGACGGGCCAAAGGTCCAAAAAAATAAATAAAACACACACACACACACACACACACACACACACACACACACACACACACACACACACACACACACCTCTCTCCCCTCTCCAAATCACCTTTTCCCCCTCCCCAGCGGCATCACCTCTTCCCCCTCCCCAGCGGCATCACCTCTTCCCCCTCCCCAGCGGCATCACCTCTTCCCCCTCCCCAGCGGCATCACCTCTTCCCCCTCCCCAGCGGCATCACCTCTTCCCCCTCCCCAGCGGCATCACCTCTTCCCCCTCCCCAGCGGCATCACCTCTTCCCCCTCCCCAGCGGCATCACCTCTTCCCCCTCCCCAGCGGCATCACCTCTTCCCCCTCCCCAGCGGCATCACCTCTTCCCCCTCCCCAGCGGCATCACCTCTCCCCCTCCCCGCTCCAAATCACCTTTCCCCCTCCCCAGCGGCATCACCTCTCCCCCCTCACCGCTCCAAATCACCTCTCCCCCTCACCGCTCCAAATCACCTCTCCCCGCTCCAAATCACCTCTCCCCGCTCCAAATCACCTCTCCCCGCTCCAAATCACCTCTCCCCCCTCCCCGCTCCAAATCACCTCGCTTCCCGCAGCTGCCACGCGGCGCGTAAGATGGCGGACCCCCTTCCTCCCTCGCGGCGCCGAGTCAGACGGTGGCGGCGCCCGGAAGTACAGGTAGGTGTCGCTCCCCACCTCCGGCGCCAAACGGAACTGAGAAAGGGCGCATCAACTGAGGTGTGTGTGTGTGTGTGTGTGTGTGTGTGTGTGTGTCACTGTCCACTGCCCCCCCCTCCTATCCACTGCCCCCCCCCTCCTGTCCACTGCCCCCCCTCCTGTCCACTGCGTCCCCCCTCCTGTCCACTGCGTCCCCCCTCCTGTCCCCCCTCCTGTCCACTGCCCCCCCCCTCCTGTCCACTGCCCCCCCCCCTCCTGTCCACTGCCCCCACCTCCTGTCCACTGCCCCCCCCCTCCTGTCCACTGCCCCCCCTCCTGTCCACTGCCCCCCCTCCTGTCCACTGCCCCCCCTCCTGTCCACTGCCCCCCCCCCTCCTGTCCATTGCCCCCTCCCTCCTGTCCACTGCCCCCCCCCTCCTGTCCACTGCCCCCCCCCTCCTGTCCACTGCCCCCCCCTCCTGTCCACTGCCCCCCCCCTCCTGTCCACTGCCCCCCCTCCTGTCCACTGCCCCCCCTCCTGTCCACTGCCCCCCCTCCTGTCCACTGCCCCCCCCCCTCCTGTCCATTGCCCCCCCCCTCCTGTCCACTGCCCCCACCTCCTGTCCACTGCCCCCCCCCTCCTGTCCACTGCCCCCCCTCCTGTCCACTGCCCCCCCTCCTGTCCACTGCCCCCCCTCCTGTCCACTGCCCCCCCCCCCTCCTGTCCATTGCCCCCTCCCTCCTGTCCACTGCCCCCCCCCTCCTGTCCACTGCCCCCCCCCTCCTGTCCACTGCCCCCCCCTCCTGTCCACTACCCCCCCCCTCCTGTCCACTGCCCCCCCCTCCTGTCCACTGCCCCCCCCCTCCTGTCCACTGCCCCCCCCCCTCCTGTCCACTGCCCCCTCCCTCCTGTCCACTGCCCCCCCCTCCTGTCCACTGCCCCCCCCTCCTGTCCACTGCCCCCCCCCCTCCTGTCCACTGCCCCCCCCCCTCCTGTCCACTGCCCCCCCCCTCCTGTCCACTGCAGGAAATGCAGGGGGAGGAATCCATGCCTTTGAGGCGCCCCCCCCCCTCCCTTTGACGCCCCCCCCCTCCCTTTGACGCCCCCCCTCCCTTTGATGCCCCCCCCCCTCCCTTTGACGCCCCCCCCCTCCCTTTGACGCCCCCCCCCTCCCTTTGACGCCCCCCCCCTCCCTTTGATGCCCCCCCCTCCCTTTGACGCCCCCCCCCCCTCCCTTTGATGCCCCCCCCCTCCCTTTGACGCCCCCCCCTCCCTTTGACGCCCCCCCCCTCCCTTTGACGCCCCCCCCCTCCCTTTGACTCCCCCCCTCCCTTTGACGCCCCCCCCCCTCCCTTTGACGCCCCCCCCCCTCCCTTTGACGCCCCCCCCCTCCCTTTGACGCCCCCCCTGCCTTTGACGCCCCCCCCTGCCTTTGACGCCCCGCGCGCACACACTGACTGACTGCCGCACGCACGCACGCACACACTGACTGACGCGCACACAAAGCCTGACTGACGCACGCACACACTGACTGAGGCACACACTGACTGTGTGTGCGTCAGTCAGTCTGTGTGTGTTTGTGTTTCTGCCTCAGACTCACTGACACGCGAGCAAACACACAGTGATTGACGCACACACGCTACATGAAGCTGTAAAGGAGGGAGGGAGGGGGGGGACTGGATTGATGTGAATGGGGGACAAACAGAGAGAGGGGGGAGGAGAGAGAGGAACGGGAACATTACATCCCGGGCAACGCCGGGTCTCTCAGCTAGTGATACATAAAGCTTGGCCCCCTGCAGACGCACTTACCAGAGCTCCCTCCTACTGTCTCTGTACGTTCTCCCTACCTACCAATTAGACTGTAAGCTCCTCGGGCAGGGACTCCTCTTCCTTAATGTTACTTTTATGTCTAAAGCACTTATTCCCATGCTCTGTTATTTATTTGATTACCACATGTATTACTACTGTGAAGAGCTATGTACATTAATGGCGCTATATAAATAAAGACATACTGTACAATATTTTAAAATGCTCTCTTAGATGTTTTGCCCACCCATAGTCATTCTGTTACACAAATACTCTGTATGTTACTGTATGATACAGGAAAAGATTAAAACTTCCTTACATTATATTAGTCCAATGTTTTTGTCAGTCTTATTCTAATAGGGTAAATATCCAATTAAACATTTTCAGAATTACAAATCCAAGGCTGTAATGTGCATCTTAATTTCTCCGAATTGCCATTCCTAGCCATTAGAACAGCTTCATAGCTCTCTGCGTAGCCCCATGGCATTAGTCTGAATTATATGTTGCCGCTTTTGTAACAAGATGAACAAAATTCTTCCTAATGGCACAATTGATGTTTATTTCACAACTTACATTGGTATGAATTAGACTCTTGCATTTCCTTTCCTTGCACTACAGCACTGATTGATTGTCGGTAATTAAGAGTTTCTTGTTAACGCTAATGAAAAGTTAACCCTATCGTGTTTGGATAGTCTGCTTCATATCTCAAAGCGATACATTGCAGCAAAGACTGAAAACGTGAATGAAATCTATAACATCACTTGGTTATCTAAGACTAACCAGAACATTTCTCGTTCCTTTGTTTTACAAGGGCAACACTGTTTAGTTGTATATATAAATGGTTGATGAAATGAATGAATAATGATTTTATACCCTAAAGCTCAGCGCTAAGACCATTAATTATGTGTTTACAATAAGTAAAAAATATTCTACTTATAACTAAGTGAAAGCTGCCATGGGGTCCCTGCCTAACAAATAACTCACAAATTCGTTTACAGACAATATTACAAAAATGCAGTGACCCGGCGCTAGCAGTGACAACAATACCCCAGTCCAATGATTAGTCCATTTAGATAGGGAAAGTTCTCTTAATCTTCCAGTTGAAAACGACGTGATGATTCAATTTCTGGCTGTTACTTCAGAACTCCTCCTGTAGTGTAATAAATAAAGGGAGAAAGACCATTGCGCAGCCACAAGTATCAACAGACGACTCCAAAAAAGGATTTTTAGGTAATAAACTTACAAAAGTACTGTGTCAATATTCATTTGAGAGAATCTGTGCTTTAACCAACTTTTTTTCCCTGACTTCACGAATCCCCCGTGCTGTCAATCATACGTCAGCTCACTCTTCTGTTAACTCACAGCCTTAACACTCAAGAGTGATCTCAGTGGGTTCCCAGAAAGGAAATGACGTGGGAAATGATGGTGCAGATTGCTAAAAAATTTAATGACAGTAAAAATAATAAAAACTGCCAAAAGCTTACTCACGTGCTGTAACAGGACAACTGACAACGTGCCGTCCGCAGCTTGATATGGTAAGGGGTAATGATCACTGGGTTGATTGCGCTCTCACTACTCTCAATACCAGAGATCCTCGCCTGACTTTGCGCAGCTCACTGACGTCACTCCCCTTTCCTTGTTACCGGATGCTTTTGCAGCTTGGGGTAGTGAGCACTGAGATAGGCGTGTTCTCTTTTTTCAATCTACCGGAGACTGCCGCCTGTCTCTGCGCACCTCAATGACGTCACGCGGTGGCGCCCCCTCCAATCTCCCTGCTGCCGGACGCTTCAGTCACAACTCCTCCCTCTCCAAACGCGTTTCGTGACTCAAAGTGGTCACTTCATCAGTGGTGAGGGGGAGTTCCTAACTACTGGTGTATTTATACCCTAGAGGGCGATCTACGCCCCCCTGGGGATGATTTGCAATTAGTGCAATTAATTGAAAATACGAATGAAAATAAAATGCACCCAATTTGAACAGCACAACAATTGCCACTAGGGAAACAAGCCCTGGGATTGAGTGGCAATTAATCAAGCAGAAATAGGTGATGGTATTTATATTCTAATTAGTGAAAGGGTCATAACAATAGGATCTTTAATTCACAGATTCACAATTAAATGTGTGTTAGTGGATTTTGATGGAAATTGAAAAATGTGAAAATAAAATGAACATAACGGGGAAAGAGGACACTTAATCTGCCAAAAAGGAGGCCAGATCAAAATCTATATTCAGGCCATGGGGTGACAGGGTCTTTAAGGTATAGATCCAAAAGGTCTCCCTTTTGGATAAATAATTCAATCTGTCACCACCTCTCCAATTAGCTTTAGGGCACTCTATACCCTACACTTAAGTCCTTTTGGGTCATGGTTATGTTTGATTCTAAAGTGGTTAGAGACACTATGTGTCTCTAAACCCCTTTTAATATTGTAAACATGATCTGCCAGCCTACAGTACGTTGTAACACTCTCCCAGTCCTCCCCATGTATTGTATTATTATTATTATTATTTAACAGTATCCTATAAAAAATGTCATCATAAAGACAATTAAATAGAAATCAAAAACTGCCTAAATGTGTTTTATTTAGTTTTGTTACTGAACCTAAAATACAGAATATTCTGCAATTCTCTGTGGACTCCCTAATGGGTCTGATATATCCCTCCCCTTGTATGAGAAAAATGTCTCTGGTCTGATCCCTCCGTGTGGTCCATATTTCTGCTTCTCACCCTAAATCTTATTCTAAATCTCGTGTTTCACCCTTCTTTCCCCATTGAGTCAGCTGAGAAGCACGTTCTCCACTGACACAATGGGGACAGAAAGGTGAAACACAAGATTTAGTAAAATTTAGAGCGAGAAGCAGAAATATGGACCATGCGGAGGGATCAGACCAGAGCCCAAGAATCTGAAAATCATTCAATTTAGGAACTAGGAAAGGACTGAGAGGAGGACGATTCTCCTTCCCCTCCCCCCCCCTTCTTTTTTATTTCTTGATTTGTACTTTGCTCAATGCAAGTGTTATGAGTTATCATTGTTACCTCTGGGAAAGACACTTATACACGTTACTGTATGATGGTAAAAATCAATAAAAATCTGAGTTAAAAAAAAACATCTCAAAAGGGGAACACGCTTTTTTTGTCAACATTAAGATCACTGTATTATTTACGCATAACAAAATGATAATAAAAAATGAAATACATTAAATTATAAACATTTTAAATATAAATAATAATGCGGAAAAGAGGGGGAGTTCCCAGTACTCACTGATGAATAAACGCAATAAGGGGATATAGAGGAGGAAAAAAAAAAGCGCACAACTCTCATAGTATAGTAAATTCAAATATATTGATCATTTGCAAAGGTGAGTATCGCACATACATCCAACAAAATCATAACAAGCATTACATGTATCGGCACGTTACCACAACGGTGCCCTGCTGGTCTCCTCAGCTGACAGACATCACGGCGGTCCGCTCCCAGGAAAAAGGTATTTAGCATCACTCTCAGCAGAAAGGTACTTCTTGGTCCCAGTAGCTGTGCTCCGTGATTACTGGTGTCTTCGTTGTGGATTGGTGCTTGTTGCAGAGTATAACTGGGAAGGCTGCTGCACTGACGGCTATTGCCGAAAACGCCACCTCTGTCTCAAAGCAGCGGCCTCTGACGTCACTAGTAAGCGACTGTCTGATTTTAGTCAGAGGCATAGCTCGTTAACACAGGGAGTAAAACCATGCAATAAGGAGTCAATAATTACCAATAAGGCCTTACGAATATCCTACGTGTTTCGTAGTTAGGATCTACTTCATCTTTCTCCTTGCTAATTGTCGGACGTTTTGGACAGTTGCTGTCGGCACATTGATTGTCACAATTATTGCTCTGATAGACTTTCAGGTAGTTCACCTCAGTAGAATCCCAATTGACTTTGTTGCTTTCATTCACTATAGGGCTCCTTATGTGATTGGTACATGAACTCTTATTAGGGAGTTTGCCTCATTGTCACACAGGGTTAAGGGGAAGTACCTCTGGTCATTGAGACCACTTGAAACGGGCCTGAGGAAGGGCCATCACCCCAAAATATTGCCTCCCTATTTTCCCTGTTTCTTTCCATTCACAACACCGCAACCCCTCCCCCCCCCCCATTTGTGGTTTCCCTTGTCCATGCTCACTGTCCCTGTGTTATCTCCCTTTTCTTATTCTGTGAGCTACTTTTTTGCTATATTTATATTTTGTTTGTCTTTGTTGCATGATCTAAGCTGTGTACTTTTTGCTTCATTTGGCATATTCATTCATTAAATTCATTTGGCATATCCCCTTATTGCCTTTATTCATCAATGAGTGCTGGGAACACCCCCTCTTTTCCCATTTATACTTTGGAGGAAATAGGGTTCCTCCTTGTTCCCTTGTTCACCCTTCGTGTAACCTTTTTGTCTATCTATCCCTACTTTTTTATAAAAAATAATGCCATGTAGCTCGATAAAAAAAATCTAAATTGATTTAAAATAGAAATTGACAATATTTTATAGCGCTAGCTGCACAGCTTCTCTCCATCCTGTCACTCCCCCCATACTATATGCCCTGCTGAACTTTAGACAGCCATCTTACTGCAGTTGCTTTGTCCAGCCACACAGCTGATCCTATGTTGCTTGATCTTACCAGGGCAAGTGGCCACATTGAAATGGGGACACCTCCAACCCCTGCCCGCCAACCCCTTAATTGGGATGGTCTCCCAACCCAGCTGTGATTTTTTGACCACCTATCTGCAATACGTCCTGTTAACCTGAATTGGGATATGTGGAGGGCAAATTCAGATAGGTGTACCCTATTTTCCCTGTAAAGGCACTGCCACTGAACATTGATAAGTATGTGTATTATTACTTAACCATGGATTTAATACATTTTCTGATGACATTGTTAAGCTTCTTCCTAGTGCTATCAATCTCAGCTTTACTGTATGTGTGGGACCAAGACCTTCTTTCCAATATTTCTGACAATTTTAAGACGACCTCTTGGTAAAGTGAACAATCCATCTGTATTTTGTATAATCGTTCCCCTTTCTAGCCTTAATCTTGGTTAATTCTGTCAGTAGCCACATACTGTACATATATTCCCCTGTCAAGGAACTGAACAAGTGCAAGGATAGTCTCATGGTCCATGCCTAATTGTGCCCCATATTTTCTAGATTGGGCCTTTCTTTCTATCTAGGGGTGTTTTTCCAGGTGGGGGGAGCGCAGAATTTCACAGCCAGAATATGAAAAGATAGAAAAACACACAATAGTGCGACCAATGTGGATAAGGTTTGGAGATGTCAATAATATGTGTCAGTTCCACTCACAGATTGACAGAAAGAATAGGGCATATCAGTGATCCAATCTCTCTCTGATGGGAGCTTATGCTGACTGGAACTCAGGTGAGTGTATACAGATAGGACAAGAAAATTCCACAAGTGTGGTTGGCGCAATGTACGGGGTATTGTCTTTTCCTTGGTCTCTCTGTGGGTAATGCTTCTGCTCCCGTGTGATCCCGGAAGTGATGTCTATTCCAGGCGGAAGCAATGATGGTGTTACGCAACTCGTCCAACAGCCAGGACTTCAGGGAATGCACATGTGTAATAGAACAGGTAGGAAAGGAGATGATTCTACGAGTTTTGCTAGTCGCTTCTTCAGGAATCCTACTAGATATTGTTCTATGCTGATATATACCCTATCAGTGTAATTGAATTAATTCAATAATCTTCATTTCAATGAATCGCCCACTATCCACATCTCTGTAGGCCTATCTCTTCGTTTTTCTGTGGGAAGAACATAAAAGGGTAAAGTTCTGAAAGTAAACATAAAAACTGGAATTATGCTCTTTTCTTTTATAAACTTTTCATATATATATATATATATATATATATATATATATATATATATATATATATATATATATATATATATATATATATATATATATATGGAAAAAGCAAAAAACAACAGGCGCACTCATAGTGTAATATGTATCAAAAATGTATATGGGACTGGTAAAATAGATTGCGCACTCACAAACATAACAGGAACATGAGCATGTATGAGTAATATTCAATCGCCTACAGCAGAGTTCCAGCAGGATGAAAATAACTGTCTAAGGGCTCCACCATGTGCTGCAGATGCCGGTAGCTGCGTAGATATCTTCCGTGTACCTAGTACTTCCTTACTCCAGTCTCTCCATTCACCGATATCTCGCGAGAGTCGTGACGTCAGCAGGAGCTCCTCGATAGGCTCTGACTTCTCTCGGTGGGGACTCACTGCATTGGTTGAGCTTAATACATCAGCTCTGCTCTTAGTAATGCGCTCAAAGTTCCAGTAAAGTGATCGTGCATACTGTATAGATGAACATTTAAAATTCAAACGTAATTGCACAGGTAATCCGAAACACACCCTACGCGTTTCGTGCTTGACAAATACATTCACCCCCTCACCTGTAAACTGGCAAGGCGGCAACAGGAGTGACTCTAGACGGGAGCAGAAGAAGAAAATGGCAGCGGGAGAAGACGATCACCTTGTCACCAGGGCAGCAGAAAGTATTAGATGGCGACAGGCGGGCGGCGGGAGTGGCAGGAGAGTATTCATATACATGTGAGCAGCAGGAGAAAAGCTGTGTAGGAACGTTCCCCTGCGGTTCGACCCGGAAGTCTTCAGTGACTTCACTGAAGACTTCTGGGTCAGACTGCAGCTGGCTTTTCTCCTGCCCACTGCCACCCGCCTTTTGCTATCTACAGAGGGGGTAGTCAGGACAGGTGTCCCAGGCCCAGAGGCTGCTGATCCACTCGTGGCCGGGCCCTGGCTATCCCTCAGCAACAGGCTGTCCCATCCGAGCTTTAGATGCTGCTGCACGATGGGCCTCTCTGACATCAGCGCCCTGGAAGTAAGCTTGGCCCAGCTTCCAGTGCACACATGCTGATGTCGGAAGCACGGTGTGGGACAGAGGGATAGAGGCCCGCAGCTGAGGGAGACCCGGAGTCCAGCCGCGAGAGGACCGGCAGCCAGTCCCATCCAGGGGGGTCTTTTAATATGTATTAGAGGATGGGGGTCTTTTTAATCTGTATTGGGAGGTGGGGGTCTTTTTTATATGTATTGGGGGATGGAGGTCTATTTAATATGTATTTTGGGTGTAGGGGTCTTTTTAATATGTATTGGGGGTTTAGGGGTCTTTTTAATATGTTTTGGGGTGTTGGGGTCTCTTTAGTATTTATTGGGGATGGGGGTCTTGTTAATTTGTATTGGGGGTGGGGCATGTATTTTTAATATGTATTAGGGTGTGGGAGTGTATTTTTATATGTTTTGGGGGGTGGTGGTGTATTTTTTATTATGTGTGGTGGGTGGGTGTATTTTTATTATGTATTTGGGGTGGGATTATATGTATTAAGGGGGGTAGGGTTTTTTGGTATGTATTTTGTGGGGGGGGATTGAGTGAGAGTGGGGTAATTGACAGAAGGTTGGGGTGAGTGAGAGGAGAGAGGGGGGAGGGAGTGAGTGAGGAAAAGAGGGAGTAAGAGTGAGACGTAGGGGAGAGAAATACATGCGAGGTGAGAGGGGGGAGTGAGGAAGAGGGAGTGAGACAAAGGGGAAAGAAATACAGGGGAAGAGGGTGGGAAATAGAGGGGGCTCATGAGGTGTGAAATGGGAGGTGGGCTCGCAATACCGCCGAGGGGGGGAGCGGACTTAAATCTAGTCCTGGGCCTCGGGAAATTTGTCTGCGGCCCTGGGTGGCGAGTGCCTTTTTTCCGGGTGAGTGACATTTTTTGTAATTTTTCGAGCCCTGTATATAAATTTGTATAATTTGCATGATTTTTATTTGTCTGATTTCCATCTCCCTAGCTCTTTTTATATCCTCTACAGACATCCCAATTTGAGCAAAACTGTATGTTAGTATGGGAATCAAAACATTACACAAAAATACAAGAGCATACTAATCTCAAGAGACCATTTCATACGAATACTTGAATACACTATTGTACAATCAATATTTCACTGTTGTGTTTAATCAGAGTACCGCTTGAAATAATTATTATTTGCTGCTAGTAAAAAACATTTAGAGCTGAATTACAAGCAGAAAACTACATCTTCTTTTTTTATTTGATTCTGAACCAGTTATTCTCTTCATGTCTGACCTCACTGGTCAAATGCTTGGAAGATTCCCAGTCGGTGATAATTTATTGTTATATTTATTAACTCATAAATGGACTTTGACAGATAAGCCATTCTAGGGAGCAGATGGCTTTGGACAAGGGGAAGATGCATCCTTTTGAATACGGTTTTCAAGAGTAGATTCAATGCATGAGTTCACTGGTCTCAATGCTCTCTTGTGAGCGGCCTTGCTTAATGCAGGTATAGAACACCAGTTACTGAGATTTAAATTACCTTTTAGAAGTTCTTGGGTGCATTACCTGTTATGAACCAGGAACCTTGTTGAAAATCAGTAATATTTATTAAAACAATATGGAGTGAGGAGACTTCCGGTGACGTCAGCCGGCATGGTAGCTTGAGGGAAGAGCTCCCGAGACTCCCTGCCTAAAAGCACCTAAAATCAGCAATAAAAACCACCAAAACAAACACCTTTTCGGGGACCCGACTAGGTACTGTAAAAGCCTAAGGATGGCAAACAAACAAAAAAAAAACAGGGAACCAGGACATTGCTAAGTTCTCTGAGTCAATTCAAAAATCGGCAAGCCGAGGAGCTGAAACCCTGACTCCCCAAGATGGCGCCGAAGAGAGCTCTCAGGGACTGAGGCAAACACACGAGGCGCAGAGGAGGGACTGTGGGACAAGGGAGACTCAGTTGAAGCTACAAAAACCTACCTTGAGAACTTATTTGACCATTTCTCAATAAAGATGAGACACAATTTCCAAGAAGACCTGCAAACAGCTATCACAGGGATCAAAAAGGAAATAAAAGACCTAGCAGGGCGCACAGACAAAGTGGAAACAAAGCTAGAGAAGGTGTCCCTCTCTCAAACAGCTGCGGAAGAAGAGATATGGTGCCTGGGATATGAAGTCAACTCCCTGAAGGATGCTATCGAGGATCAAGAAAATAGAGATCGCCGCCAAAATATTCGGATCCGTAACATCCCTGAAGAAATAAAGATTGAAAATCTAAAAACTTACCTCAAAGACTTGTTCTCCTCTTTGATTTCAGATCTTGAGCCCAGAGACCTGGAGATGGATCGCTGGGGTCCCTGCTCCGAGGATCCTAGAAGGAGGAGAGACGTCATCGTCAGGATGCACTCATACTCCATAAAAGAGAAACTGATGTATGAGTGCAGAGAGAGAGGAGAAATCAACTTCCAAAATGAAGCCCTGCAAGTCTTCAACGATCTCTCCAGAACCACCATAGAGAGAAGACGCAACATGAAACCTCTCATCAGAATCCTAAACAACCAAAAGATCCGCTAGAGATGGGGATTTCCATTTAAATTGATCGTCCAAAAGAACGGCAGGTTCAGAACAATCTCCAGACCAGAAGACGCCCCCGCATTCCTAAAATTTCTAGGCCTCCCAGGGCTAGAGAACCAGAGAGAGGGAGAGGAGTAGCCGAGTTGCTGCCATACAGCGCCCCAACACAGAGCATCTGAGAGAATCGCCTCTCAGAGAGTGCCCAGAGCTGCGGACACTTAGCAGCTCCCAAAGAAAGAAGCAAGAATTTCCGAGTATCATCGACTGAGCACCGGCACCCCCCAGCTGCTCCTCATGGCCTGGCCTGAGCTGCTCCCGGTGTCTCCTGAAAGGTCGAAGCCATGAGAAACACTCAGACACCATCTCCACAAACCAGAGCCAGCTGGCCCTGAGAGTCTCGCGAGAATTGCCCTCCTGATCGGTTCCTTGTCTCCCCCCCCGGCTGAAGAGGAGAGGCGCCACCCGGTGGTGACACCCCCGACTAGCCCTCAATGTCGCGAGCTACTATGGCTCTCTCCCGCCCTACCTTTTTGCCGCCGTGGCTCTAGAGGCCGCTCTGACGAGGGGGGGCCCCCCTCTCCCTCTATCGCTACCCCTCCTTTTCAATGGATTCGGCTCCTGTGCGCTCACCTGTCCCTGCCCCTGGCCCTTGTGATCTCCCCCATGCCCTCCCCGCTGACCCCCCCCCGCCCCTCTGAGCCGCTCACTGCATCACCCGGTGAAGCCCTGGGCCTCTCCCCGAGCTTAGGGAGGGGATCCGGGGAGATGACGCCATCAGCGTGAGCGCCGGTTGTGTGGCGCCTCCGACGGGTGGGAGCACGCCTGATAGGGAGCTTTACCCCTGTCTTCAGTCGAGGGGGGTGCCGGGGACGGGAGGCACTGGATGCTGTCCCCAAGGGGGTGGCTGGGGGGGCTGTCCCTTTAGCCACCCGTGCGAACAGAGGAGACGACACATCCCTAAAGCTCCATGGAAGAGGGGACGTCACATAACCAGCGGCGGAGACTCCGGCAACGATCTCAGCTACCAGGTCTGTTACTCTCCCATCTTCTCCTTGAGGGCTCATAATCCACGGCACAAGAACCTTTGGGCCTGCTGTTTCTCCCAGGTAGTCGCCTCGGTCCTTGTCCCCCTCCCTGCTCACACCCTTTTGATTTATCTCGTATTAAAGGAGAACAGGATTCCCTACATAGACAATCAATGTTAGTATGTGGATGGGAACATTTGCGGGGGTCCTGGCGGGGGGGTGGGAGGGGGGGATGCAATATCAGGTTTTCGAGAATGGTCTAGCACTTTATGCTTGCAAAACGTTAACACGGTTGATGTGCCTAAAAGTCCCCAGAGACCCTGTTCTAGGATGTTTTTTTATAATCAGGCCCCCCTCCCCACCCCCTGCCCCTCCCCCTTTTTCACCTCCGCCTTTTTCTTCCCCACCCTCGCTCCCCTCTCCCCTCCCCCCCCTCTCCCCTTTCTCCCCCCTCTCCCCTTTCTCCCCCCCCCTCTACCTTCGTCCCAGCAATCCACTATAGAGACTGGGAGTCAGAAGCTAGAATCTATGACTGCACGCACAAAGTCCAATGGCAATATGATATAAAGGTGTTATTACGCAAATGTCAATGGTGAATATGTTATATGAATGTAATTATGAAGATTTAACAAAGATGTAAACCCTCCCCTCATCCCCCCTCCCACACCCTCCCCCCATTTCCCCCCTCACCCCACTCCCCCCCTCCCCTCTTCCCTCTTCCCCCCTTCCCGTTCCTCCTCCCGCCTACTCCTCCCCCTCCCTCCTCCCCCACCCCCTCTAGCCCGACAAAACATTGTCAAAGTTGGAACCCGCGATAAGGAGCACATAGCCCAACGTTAAAATGTTGAAAAAATGTTAAGATGCATATCCCAAAACTGATCATGCTCAAAAAGTGTTAAAAGGAAAATGTCACAAAGGTATGAATCTCCCGCCACCCTCTCCCTGGTACTACCCACCTGCATGAAAACAGGCCCCCGGCCCCTGCCGTCCCTCTCCATCCCCCGATGTCCCTCCCCCTCCTCCCCCTCCCTCCCCCGCTCTTCCCCCTTCCCCTTCCCCTCCTCCACCCTCCCCTCCCCCCTCCCCCTTCCCTCCCTCCCCTCCCTCCTTCCCTTCCTCCCCCACCTCCCCCTCCTCCTACCCTTCTCCCCCCTCCCCCCTTACCCCCTCCCTCCCTCCCCCTCCTTTCCCCTCCTTTACCCCCTCCACCCCCACAAAACACTATAAAGGTTGGAACTCAGGATTAGAAGCACGAAGCCCAATGTGAAAATGTCATACAGATGTTAATATGCATATGCCAAATCTGATTATGTCCAAAAAGTGTTAAAAGGATAAGAACACAAAGGTGTGAATCTCCCCCCACCCTCAAAGTACTCGAACAAAGCAAGTGCAAATCCCACAACATAGTTAAGATCAGTGAAAGTTCCCCAACTTCCAAGCTGTTACAAGTGGTTTAAGTTTTACTGCAGGGAGGGTCTCGGGCCCTGTACCCTGCCCCACACCAGGCTTTCTGTCCTGGAAGGTTCTCCAGGGGTGTTTGACCCCGCTACCTTGCTCACTCTCGTGACTAAGGTTATTTTCCTTGGGCACCGCAAAGGGCGTCTGTTTTCTCCTTCCCTACTGTGTCCACACCACCCCCCTCCCTCCCCCCGCCCTGAGGCATCCACTTCACTCTCCTCCAAATCGTCTCTGGACCTATGTCCTATATCCCAAAACGGAGCTCTTGACATGGGAAACATAAGAGCATCAGAGCCGGGAGCTCTTAGAATATCTTTCGTAACATAATGTCTTCCATCAAATTAATCTCGATTAATGTCAAAGGCCTCAATTCAGTAAAAAAGAGGAAGCTAGTCCTTCTAGACCTAAAAAGAAGCTAAGGGTGACATTGTCCTCATTCAAGAGACCCACTTTAATTCAATTTTTAGCTGCAATCCAAAATACAGTATTGAGCTCTGCAGCCCTCATTACTGTATCAATCAAAAAGGAAAAGCAGTATTTTTGTGGAAACACAACTAATGTTGTGTAAAAGAAAATTTAACATATTATAAAATGTAATAAAACAACCAAAAATGGTTCTTAATATGTTTTTTTGAACTGCAATTATTTGTAATATTAAGTATCAATTCAATTACTTACACAATCACATTTCACTTTTATTTGTTTACATTTGTGCTACTTTAAATATTGCAAATCACCTGAAAATGAATGTTCACTAATACTGTAGTTGATAATAACAAGTAAGGCTACTCTTATAGTGCCGGCGACCGCGATGTCAGGCTGTGGTCGCTGGAAAAATGAAATTGAGATGACTTCCAGCGATCGTGATGAAGCCGTCGCACCCTTTCCTATGTTGCTGGTGAAATCTCTTCCTCCAACCTTAAGGGATGATCTTGTGTCCTTGTACTGCCCTTGAGATGAATAATTCTTTTGAAAGCTCCTTGTACTGTCCTCGAATATATTTGTATAAAGTCACCATATCCCCTCTTAGAAGCCTCTTTTCTAATGTAAACATATCTAATTTATCTAGCCTCTCCTCAGAAATCAAATTACCCCCCCCCCGCCCCTTTATTAATTTGGTGGCTCTTCTCTGCACTCTCTCTAGTTCCACAATGTATTTTCTAAGGACTGGTGGCCCAAATTGTGCTCGATATTCAAGGTGTGGTCTTACTAATGCTTTATAAAGGGGCATAATTATGTTTACTTCCCTTCCATCGAAGGCCTGTTTAATGCAAGATCTTGTTTGCCTTTGCAGCTACTGCATGACATTGGGCACTATTGCTAAAGAGAAGAGGTACTATTGTTAAGCCTGCTGTCTACAAGCTCTCCTAAATCCTTCTCCCTAATTTATCCCCATTTCATTTCTTATTTCATATATACATGTATACATGATCTTACATGTATCTGTATTAAACCTCATCTGCCATTTATCTGCCCAAGTTTCCAGTCTCTCAAAGTCCTTCTGAAGAGAAATTACATCCTGCTTTGATTCTACTATGTTACACAATTTAGTGTCATCGGCAAATATGGAGACTTTGCTCTCTATGCCAACCTCAAGGTCATTAATAAACAAGTTAAAAAGCAGGGGTCCCAGTACCGATCCGTGAGGTACTCCACTCACAAGTTTAGCCCAACCTGAAAAAGTTCCATTTATGACAACTCTCTGTTGTCTACCCTTCAACCAGTTTTCAATCAAGGTGAAAATATTTTTACTGAGTCCAGTTTTCATTATTGTGTACACCAATCTCTTGTGTGGAACCGTATCAAAAGCCTTTGCAAAATGTACGTAGACCACATCAACTGCATTACCCTGGTCTAAACTCCTTCGTACCGCCTCAAAGAAATTAATAAGGTTAGTTTGGCATGACCTATCCTTCATAAATCCATGCTGACTCTTACTAATAGTTTTGGTTTCCATTAGGTATTACTGAATATTATCCCGTATTAAACCATAAAGTAGCATGAAAAAAATAAAATATTAAGTGCGCGCGGTCCCAAAGATTCTTCTATGTCCCAAAAAGTGTGAATTAAAGTCTCTCTGCAGCTCCTCACTCTCCCGTGATCAGCGGGGCAAACAACCGAATATATGTACACATATAGCAGGGAGCAAAAGAGAAGAAAAAACACATTATTAGTATAAATTAAAAAATGATTAATATTTATAATATGCATGAAACAACACTTACATAAAATCGTATCACAATGAATCCAAACTTCACTGGGGGAGCTTGAAAGAGGGGTAGATGAGAGCGTATATGCTACCAATTTGGCCAGATCCCAAAAAGGCTCGATGTTCCGGTGGCAAAGTTCGTCTAGCTCGAATATCAAAAATTCACCCTTACACCTCGCGCTACAAACACCGCAGGGAAGTTCCAAACACAGCTGCCCGGAGGAACGTAATGACGCTGCCTCTCTTCTGCGGGTGACGTCACACCGATTTTATGTAAGTGTTATTTCATGCATATTACTGTATAAATATTAATAATTTTTTAATTTATACTAATAGTGTGTTTTTTCTTCTCTTTTGCGCCCTGCTATATGTGTAACCATAAAGTAGCTTCCACACTATTCAAGTCAGGCTTACAGGTCTGTAATTTCCCGGTTGTGATCTAGCTCCCTTTTTAAATATAGGCACCACATCTACTTACGTCAATCTTGTGGTACTGAGCCTGTGGAAATGTAGTCCTTGAATATTAAATGTAATGTTTTGGCTATTACTGAATTTAACTCCTTAAGAACTCTTGGATGTATGCCATCTGGGCCTGGTGCCTTATTTACGTAAATTTTATTAAGCCGCCTATGAATGTCTTCCTCAGTTAACCAATTATTTGTTAATATAGAGCTTCCTCCTGTGGCACTACTACTGTAATTGATTCTTCCCTGGTAAATACAGAGGCAAATCATGTGTTTAATCATGTGTTTCTAAAGTTTAAAGTCATTGTTGAACCCAAGAAATCTGTGTTTTGATCATTTATTTCAAATGAGACCCTGTTATGATCTATACTCACTGTAAGACTATAACAGTCACATTTTCATAAATATAACACCATATGTTTATACTACGCACATTAGTAAGAGGAACACCTTCTATGCGATTGGTTGTTGAGTAACATTAGGAGCAGGTCTGCATATTGAATGTACAGTAATAGCTCCTTGACTTTCAGATTCCTCCATGGTCCTATGCTCCATGCTCAATTGGCCGTTCCACCCAAATCCCAATAAAACACTGACACTGATTTGGATGTAAACACGGCCACAGGATGTTATTAGATTAACATCATACAACTTGCCAGATAATATTTACATAACAAAACAGCTTAAAAGAACAGTTCAAACATCCATATCATGCCAGTCACTGACCACTATAGCCAATGGGGACATAACGCCATAATAGTCAAAGCTCAGTGCAAGGCTATTAGCTTTCCTACTACTGTACCATCCCATGCCCCAACTGGGGAACAAAATAAGGTAATACTAACACCAACTTTAGCTGGTAAGAAACATCCCACATGATGTGATAACAAATAATAATGTGCATAACACCCACACCACAAACAGACATACAACATTACATAACATTCCCATAATATAACAAAAAAGGGGCGGAAGGGTGGGATCAGGGAACTTGTACCTCGTGCTCTCCAAAAGTACTGCCCCATGCAGCTTGTAACCTGCCTTTCCTTATTACTGATCTGCCCACCTACCAACCCACCCACCAACTCCGAGCTAATCACCGAACAATCCAACCTTATTCAAAAACGTAACCCTTAACACGCTGCCCGGTGTCGACATTGCAGTCATGGGCCCTTTCCTTATAGTGCAAGGGTCCTACTTTTGCAGAAGCAAATTAGTATTTTGGTGCAAGGAAACAAGCTGTTTTTTTTTTAAAAAAAACGCCCTAATGGTCTGCAAAAAAATGTGCATTTGATGTGAGTAGGTGTAAAAAAGTTTGTGTAGTCCCTGTGATAATTCTTTAATATACCTGGAAAAATGACTGGGCCATAAAAAGGTAGTGAATATGTTACAGAGGTTAATTTACAGTTTATTTATATATTATTACTGAACAACTGCAAAATGTGCTGCTTTTCCTAACAATCCTGTAGGTCTGGAAAATAAGTAAGCATGCTAACGATTTATTCAAAACATTTTTGCTTCTATTTCCTGCAAAATTTGACTTACAGGTATATTTCTGTTATCTTCAACAACATGTAATCTTTTTCTGCACATGGAACGTTATACAGGAGGTGCATCAAATATTGTAGACCTCAGGTATAATACATAAATGTAATTTGGTTCCCAGCACTCCTGCATAAAGTGAACTAGAATAAGTAGCACTGCAAGTAGTTTTTATGGAAAAAAAGAGAATATTTTACTAGATACTTTGCACAATAAAAACAGCAACATGCACAAAAAGAGGAATGAAGAAAGGTATGTTACAACCAACAGATACAAAATATAATACTTATCCACCAGCTGACTTGTTGAGACAGAAAGAACAGATGGTCTGTAAAAGATGGTCTGTAAAAATCAGCGCCCAAATCAATTGCATCACAAGAATTCTAGGGATCCTAGAAAAAAATGGAGAAACCCATAAGAGGGGCAAAAAAGGGGAAAACCGTCAAAAACAAGGGGTAATAACAAAAAATAAATGTAACAAGAGGGTTAGCGTTTCAGGGACAAGCCCCTTCAAGCCAGTTCCCACATGTTTAAGGCACTTGCGGAACTTCCCTTATACTTAAAAAGTTCTCCCAAATAGAAAAAGGTATGCAAAAAACTTGCAACAGAATGCTCCTGTATGGAAATGTGCTTGATGGACAGACCGCCTGAGACTTCACTCCCCCATCAAGCACATTTCCATACAGGAGCATTCTGTTGCAAGTTTTTTGCATACCGTTATCCATTTGGGGAGAACTTATTCATGCATGCATATTTATGTATTCATTCTAAGGGAAAAGGGGCGTCTCTTGGTTCCCTTAGCACCCATCTGTTCTAATCTTTTCTAAAAAGAACGGTTGCTGTCTGATAATTTAATTATACAGGTATAATACAGTTTCACGGCCTTCCTCTGAGCCATTGCACTTAATTACTTCTAAAAGGAAAAAGTGGACTACGCATGCAAATTGCGTTTGACCTAGTTTGCACCTGAAAGATGCACTCAGCCTTTAGCATGCCAAACCCTGACTCACTGTGCACTGACTTCCAGAAATTTGCTGCAGCGCGTATTTGCAAAGCAGATGCAGTGCAGTAAATAATTGTACAGTACCAGTGAAACACCAAAGGAGCATTACTTCAAAACAAGTTAAATGTATTGGAGGATCATTATCTTACAAAACAGCCTTAATTTAAATATACGAGAGTTTTGGTTAGTTTTGAGTAATTTTCTATACTGACATTTCTTTAGCCTTACAGCTTACATGTTACTATTTTGCATTAAAAAGCAAAACTGTGTATAAAAATATATAGGACCATATTTACAAAGCATAGTTACATAGTTACATAGTAGATGAAGTTGAAAAAAGACACGCGTCCATCACGTTTAACCTATGCTAAATTTAGACAACAGATACTTTATCCTATATCTATACTTATCGTATATTGATCCAGAGGAAGGCAAACAAAAAACCCAGTGGCGTATCATCCAATGATATCTCATAAGGGGGAAAATAAATTCCATCCTGACTCCAAGAAATACTTATTTGGTATATCCCTGTATACTTTTCCTTTCTAAAAGAAGTCTAACTTTTTTTTGAACATATCTATTGTATCTGCCATCACAGTCTCCATGGGTAATGAATTCCACATTTTAACTGCCCTTCCTGTAAAGAACACTTTTCTTTGTTGCAGGTGAAATATCCTTTCCTCCAACCTGAATGGATGAACCTGAGTCGTTTGTACTACCCTTGCGATGAATAGTTCTTTTGAAAGCTCTTTGTACTGTCCCCGAATATATTTGTATATAGTTATCATATCCCCTCTTAGACACCTATTTTCTAATGTAAATAAATCTAAATTAGCTAGCCTCTCTTGATAAGTTAGATTGTCCATCCCCTTTATTCATTTGGTGGCTTTTCTCTGCACTCTCTCTAGTTCCATAATTTCAAAGGAGTGGTGCCCAAAATTGTACTCCATATTAAAGGTGGGATCTTACTAATGCGTTGTAAGGGGGCATAATTATGTCTACTTCCCCTCCATTCATTGCCCGTTTAATGCAAAATAAGATCTTGTTTGCCTTTGCAGATACTGCTTGACTTTGGGCACTATTGCTAAGCCTGCTGTCTACAAGCACTCCTTATTCCTTCTCTATCAATGATTCCCCAATGTATCCCCATTTAATTTGTAGGTCTCCTGTTTATTCTTGCTTCGCAAATGCATAACCTTACATTTATCTGTATTAAATCTCATCTGACATTTACCTGTCCATGTTTTCATTCTCTCCAAGTCCTTCTGGAGAGAAATTTCTTCCTGCTCTTATTCTACTACCTTACACAATTTAGTATCATCAGCAAAGATGGAGACTTTGCTCTCCATGCCAACGGCTAGGAAGAGAAAGGACCCCAATAGGAGAGCACTCAGTGAATTAACAAACACAAGGAAATGGCTGATAACTGCTGACACAAACAGTCTCAAGGATTTAGGTATATGAACAAATGAGAAAGGTTAAAACAACTTTATTGGGAGCTATGCTCAATTAAAATAAATGAGACAACAAACATATGAACACTCGTCCTAGTGGTTAGAACACTGAACCTAATTGAAGTGAAAACTATTATAACTGCTGCTCCTAATACCCTAGGTATCTGAGGAGATAAACTATGTTAGCCCCTCGTATTACTGGTGAGTAGAGGTAATAGCTCTTGCGCACAACACATGAGTGCTATGGAGCCAGTAGGTGGGATAAACACTGAAATAACTGTTAATGCAGTCAGTATACATAATGCAACTCAAGTGGATCCCCATATGAGGTAGATATATATCTTACTACCATCAGGTAAAGAGCCGAACTGGCTGTTAGTCAGAGTAAACAGGATGCCGTGCTGGTTATCCTATAAGCCTAATAGTAGTACACTCAGGGTCACTCACTTCATATGGGGTCCAGTAATGAAAATTCGTGCTGGACTGAGAGCGAGCTTAGTATATAGCTCACTTTCTGTCACTATTGGCACGATAGAGTAGTGGCTTATCCAGACCAAGTACCTGCAAGGACCTGCGCACCTCTTGTGGGAACACCTATGTCAGCGCTCGGACATACTTCTCATAGAGGATACTGTGTTAGACTGCGTGTTGGCCCCCTAATGAGCCTACCGGAGTGCAAATGTAGGCTTGATGCATGAGGGAGACACTGTGGAGCCAACAAGCTGAGACAGAGATTGAGTGTTTAACTCATACATGCACTTTATCATTCTATGTTTGTGAGTGTAACCATTGCAGATTTTTTTTTTTTTTTTATAACTTGTATTTTATTGGTGTAAAGCAAATATAATCACTGCGCTTTTCCATGTAAAGAGCATGCAGCTAGTGAAGGAAATGGCCATACAAATGTGCAAAACAGAAAGTGAATCCCTGCGCTTCTCCCATAGGGATAGCAATCAATGGGGAATATATATATATATATATATATATATATATATATATATATATATATATATATATGTATGGTGTAAATACCTATAAGAAAAAAGGAGACTTTTGGTATACATCCTTTGATCAAATAATGCCAAGCCTGCTAACCACGTCAAGGTAAGTCTCTTTAGCAGGTCCCTACGCTAAATGCATACTAGTGTTATGTGAAATAAGCCCAGAAGGGGTTAAAATATCAAAGCATATGCTTGTATAACCTAGTGCAATTAAAAACTGGTATATACCAGTACAGATAATCACATGTAAGTGAAGTGGAATAAGGGGACCTTGCTAGGAGATTATATACCTAGAAGAGGAGGGGCTGGCCTGCCACAAACTGCTCAATAAGCAGTTGCAGGTGATTGGCTAAATATATTCAATTACACCATAGTAGTGTTGCCCTCTAGGAGCGTGCTGCAAAGGATTAAAATCGGCCCAACAAATAATGTAAAACAAATATAATCACTGCGCTTCTCCATGTAAAGAGCATGCAGCTAGTGAAGGAAATGGCCATACAAATGTGCAAAACAGAAAGTGAATCCCTGCGCTTCTCCCATAGGGATAGCAATCAATGGGGAATATATATATATATGTATGGTGTAAATACCTATAAGAAAAAAGGAGACTTTTGGTATACATCCTTTGATCAAATAATGCCAAGCCTGCTAACCACGTCAAGGTAAGTCTCTTTAGCAGGTCCCTACGCTAAATGCATACTAGTGTTATTTGAAATAAGCCCAGAAGGGGTTAAAATATCAAAGCATATGCTTGTATAACCTAGTGCAATTAAAAACTGGAATATTATTGGTGTGTAAATACATGATATACATGAAAAACATATCCAATACATGGTGAACAGGGTAGCATATATTACATAATGATGTAGGTAATTGTAATGATGTATCTATTGAGCCCATGCGGTTTTTCGAGCCCTACTCCGCCGCGTAGGTAAAGATCTTATTTTAGGTTATGTGTATCCATGGTAAAATAATATTTGTTACAAACAAGGGAAAATAAAATAAATAAAAAAAAAAAAAGGGGGGAGGGGGTAGGGTAGCGGGGGGTGGAAGGAGGAAAGGGAACGTATAGGGTTAGGATGTAGAGGTTTCAGGAGTCTACTAAGACGGCTCATGAACTATGGAACCTTGTAGAAGATCATGTGGCAGCATAAGTAGTTAATAATGTGTGGGAATGGTGATCCAGCCGTAAACTTATTTTCCACTCCACCCAAGGAGAACGCATCTATTACTATTATAGCCAAATTGTGTCACGCTCTACCCCTGGGATGTCTGTCTGTGCTAGCCATGGGGCCCAAACTTTTAAATAGTTGTCACCAGTATCATTAACTAGGCTTGTTAGCTTTTCCATCTGGCAGATATACCAAATACGGTTCCGAATCTTTGGGATAATTGGAATTTCGGGGCGTTTCCATAATGCTGCGATCTCGCACCGCGTGGCGATTGCAAAGTGTGCAATTAGTTTGTTGTTGGATTTTGATAGGCCCTTTAGAGGTCTGTTTAGGAGAAACAGCCACGGGTCTGGGGGAATTGTGAGATCAAATATTCTCTGGATCCAATTTCTGATCTTTTCCCATATTGGGGATATCCGCGGGCAGGACTACAGCATATGTAACAGGTCAGCTGTTCCTCCACATTGTTTAGGGCACAATGGAGAGGACCCTGGTATGAACTTAGATAATTTGAGTGGGGTGAGGTACCATCTCATGAGGACTTTATATGCGTTCTCCTTCAGTGTGGTGCACATCGAGCTTTTTGAGGCTCCTAAAAATATAGTATTTCATTCCTCATCCTCTAAGGTCTCCCCAAGGTCTCTCTCCCATTGGGTACGAAATGAGGGCATTTGTTGTTTTGAAGTTGCAGGCTCGACTACCTCTCCGTATATTGTAGATATGAGTCCCTTTGTGTCGGTTTCTGCCCGACAGAGCTTTTCGAAATTTGTCAATGGGGGGTATGGGGCGAATTTTTTATAAAATGCTCTGATCTGAAGGAATTTGTAGAATTCAGCATGGGGAATATCATTTTCTGATCTGAGTTAGTCAAATGATTTAATTTTTAGATCGAAGCCCTCCAGATCTTTGAGTCTATCATATCCTTTGTGTCTCCAGATTGAGTAATTATGACCAATAACACCCGGCGCAAAATTAGGATTGTTCCAAATAGGTGACATCAGCGAGTTTGCTGATGTGAGTGAGTTTTTCAGTCTTGTTACTTCCCAGACAGATAAAGAGTTAGTCTTTGAGGTGAGTGGGAACAAAGTGTCTTTCCTTGACGATTTAGGTAGCCAAATCAGATTATTAAGCTCTAATGGGGAGCAAGCAGCAGTTTCTAGCTCCAGCCATCTTTTTAATATAGGGTCGGAATGCCATTGAATGATCTGGCTTAATTGAGCTGCTTTAAAATATGACAACAGGCAGGGTACCGCTAAGCCCCCTGCTAAAGTAGGTCTCTTCATGTTTAATTTATTTACTCTCGGTTTTTACCTCCCCAGATAAAGTTGGATATTTCAGACTGAAGTGAGAGTATATCCTTCAGTTTGAGTGGCACAGGCAATGTCTGGAAGAGGTATAGGATACGGGGAAGTAAATTCATCTTCACGCTGTGTATCCTTCCTATCCAAGAAATCTTCTTGGAGGACCATCTGATTAGGTCTTGTTTTAGAGTTCGAATTAGTTTGGGATAATTTGCCTTATAGATGTTTTTTGCATCTTTGGTGATATGGATCCCCAAATATTTGAGTGAATTCTTTTGCCAGTTAAAATTAAAATTCAATTTCAGTAGTTTCTCTATATGTCCGGGGAGATTGATATTCAGAGCCTCAGACTTGGATTGGTTTATCTTAAACCCAGAGACCTTAGAGAATTTATCTAAAAGGTCAAATAGATTAGGTAATGATGTGAGGGGTTTTGAGATGATTAATAGGATATCATCTGCATACAGGGCCGCTTTGTGTGATTAGGAGTATGCGTTTAACTCTGAGATATCCGGATTTTCTCGAATACATGCCGCCAGGGGTTCAATACATAGGGCAAACAGGAGGGGAGATAATGGGCACCCCTGTCTCGTGCCACTTTGGATAGGAAAAGGGTCTGAGGGGAAGCCCTGATGTATGACTCTGGCAGATGGGCCTGAGTACAGCGACATAATCGCTCCTCTCACCCTATTTCCGAAGCCAAATGCCGTGAGCGTCTCTCATTGATATGGCCAGTCTATCCTATCAAAAGCTTTTTCTGCATCCAGACTTAATAACATGCTTTTTGTGTTATTTTTGTTTGCCAATTCTAACAGATCAATGAATCGTCGGGTGTTATCCGCTGCCTGCCTCCCCTTAACAAACCGAACTTGATCTGGATGTATTAGTCTGGGTAGGATTAGACTCAATCTATTGGCCAGAAGTTTGGCATATATTTTTATATCGGTATTGATTAGAGAAATTGGTCTATAGCTTTTACAATTGAGTGGATCCTTGCCAGGTTTATGTATTAGTGATATAGACGCCCGTAGCATATCCTCGGGAATAGGGGCTCCTGCTAAAATAGCTTTAAACATATGGAGCAACTGTGGGGCGAGTGATTCAGAGAACTTCTTGTAGTACAGCCCCGAAAAGCCATCAGGACCTGGTGCTTTTGATGGTTTCAGTTCCTTGATGGCTTGCGACACTTCTTCCAATGTGAAGACAGCGCCCATAGCATCTCTGTCACGCTCTGTCAATCTCTCCAGTTTTGAGCTGGCCAAGAAATCTCTCAGTGCACTGCTCGTGTTTTTATTGTGTGCCACTTTCTTTCCGTCTTATAGGGAACCATAGAATGAACCAAATTCTTCTACTATTTTTTTAGGGTTGGCCGTGGGAATACCTGATTTTAAGCGTATAGCTTGGATGTTAAACTTAGATTGCCTATCTTTTAGTGCTCGAGCTAGCATCGTATCCGGCCTGTTAGCTTTTTCATAAAACTTTCTCTTAGACCAACATACTGTAAGGAGTTATCTGCTCGGGAAGTCAATAGCATATTTAATTCGATTTTTGTGTCTTTCAGTTCCTTTGCTGTAATTGGATCTGAATTGGTTTTATGATTTGATAGCAGGGAATGTAATTTGGATTGGAGCGTCCGAATTTTGGAATCTCTGACTCGTTTTCTTTTGGCGGTAATACTGATTATTATGCCCCTTAAAGTTGATTTATGAGCCTCCCATAAGACCCTATGGGATTCCACAGAGCCTGTGTTAACCTCAAAAAATTGAGTTATTTCCTGAGCTATTGTAGTACAAATTTCGGGTATTTTAAGGATAGATTCGTTGAGTTTCCAATTTGCGCCTGGTCGACTGGTCACAATATTGTTGCACCTAAGCTCGATTGGTGCATGGTCAGACCATGAAATATCATGGATCATTGCATTAGTGACCTTCGGAACCATGTGACACGAAACGAAGAGATAATCGATTCTACTGTACGAGGTATGTGGGTGAGACTAGAAGGTGTAGTCCCTAGATATTGGATGCAACTCCCTCCATATATCTACTAATTGGATGTCTTTCAATGCACTGCATAGGGTGTCTTGAGCTCTTTTATTATCAGAGTCGCCTCCTCCTGACCTGTCCAGGGAAGATTGCATCGTAATGTTGAAATCTCCTCCAATTATGATATATCCTTTAGCTACTGAACTCAACAGGCGAAATAATCTGTCAAAGAAAGATGCCTCTTGTACACAAGGAGCATATATGGAGGCCAATGTGATGGGCTGTTCATGGATTGTTCCAGTGAGAATGAGATAGCGACCTTCTGCGTCTTTCTTAATTGTCTGGAGTACAAAGGGTATGGTATTATGGAATAAAATGGCCACTCCTCTTTTCTTGACAGATGCTGAAGCCATGTAAAATTAAGTGAAGCCTTTGCCTAAAAACCCAGGTGAGTTATTCTTGCTGAAGTGCGTCTCCTGCAAGAATAACACCTCCGTCTTTTTTCTCTTATAATCTGTGAAAGCCAGCTTTCTTTTGATCGGGCTATTAAAGCCCTTTACATTATGTGAAATACATGTAAGCGCCTTTTTTCATGTGTAAGAGAAAATATGTAAAGTGAGCATTGTACTTACTCTTGATGTTTTTCCTGGGGTTTCTTACAGTAATATTCATACCTGCTATGTCAGCTTGATGTGGTGGCTGGATATCATACATCCTAGGGAGGGAGGGGTGAGGGAAAGGGTGGGGATAGGTAGACAATACATGGGAAACAACGATGGGATTGCGGCAGGGAAGGATGGGGAGGGAAAATAAAAGGTGGGAAAAAAATAAATAATAAAAAAGAAAAACACAGGATACAAGAGCGTATACCATTGCAGATTTTAACCTTTTTTTTATTAAACTATTCATGCAATATTTCACTAGGAGAGTGCGCCTTCTCTTTCTTTGTTCTTTTTCCTAGATTTACTTTGGGAGTAGTTTTTCCCGCGGAGAAAGCAGCCTGCAACTCCTAAGGACAAACTGTGGTTTTTATTATTATTGCACAGACTTTCATGTCATTTGTACAGTATATCTCAAGATCTTAATATCTTCTAGCTATCTGGTCAGGTATTTGGTTTCTGGTCTGGACTAAGGTTTTTACTCAAGTCAGTATTGATATTTGCTAACACAATTCTGAGGTATTAAACTCAGCATTAAGAGTATCTTATTAGTGCTGTCCGTTATCTTTTTTTCATATATATATATATATATAACCTTATGTCAAGTTTGAAAGAGGAAAACCCAAATAAATATAAGACAGCTTGATTGCAGAATTCCAATTTCAGCCGAAGGAAAAAAGGCAATTGAAATAAATGTACCTCCAGCAAATCCTTAAAGTACGGTAAAAACATAGCAGCTATGTGACCGACACGGGTAATGACTTTAAGCAGAACGGAGAAGCAAATGAAAAAGAGCAGTATCAAGAGGATGTGATATTATTATCAAGAATGACAAGGCATAATGAGGCTTAAGAGGGAACTGCCAGCTAAGCAATGTGAAGGGAGAGCAATGATTATAAATAATTTGGACAAGATTGGGGAAAAGCGCAGTACTGTATGTGAAGATAAAAACGTCGTACTGCACATGAAAAGAATAAGTGGAAACAAACCACTGCAGCATTTCGTAGCTCTTACATAATGTTTTTTATGATACATAGGATGATATTCACTAACCACCTGTAAGGGGTATCCAAGCTCAATCCCACATTAACCTCCACTCAAGTCAATGGCAGTAACTGTAACACAGGACCGATCTCTGAATTATAGTGAATCCCAGCCATAGATGTTTTACTGCTCCACAGTATTATACATTGTTAAAGAATCTTACTTGCTAAGAAATTACACATTACCGAAACCATGTTATTTTATTGCACTTTAAAGGTTTTCTATATGTACAGTAACTGTAGAGCAGTGGTTTCCATGAGCACCCCTCAGGGGTTCCGTGGCCGCCAGGGGGAAGAGCTGGGACAACTCTCCGACATATACGACGCCCGGCAGGATGGAGGCACTCCACGTAGAAGTGACCCCACGGCTTCTGAGCTCAGTAACCACCCGGTCATTGCGATCCTTCCTGTTGCTGTCGGCACCAGAAGTTGTGTTCAACTTCCGGCTGACAGGAGGGAGAGGAAGGATCAGCTAAGAGCGTGGTCTCTCACTGCAGGGATTTTTGACGCGCTCCGGCTGCTTCCTTAAAGTGTGTCTTGAAAAGAGAGAGGGGGAGAGTGTGTGTGTGTGTGTGTGTTTATTTGTGAGGGGGAGAGTGTGAGGGGGCAGCGACATGAAAGACGGGGGGCAATCTAATTCTGTGGTTCCTTAATAAAAAATAAATTGAACACCACTGCTGTAAATTACAATAAATAATTCATCTTTAAACATATGGTGAAAAGGAATTTACTCCGTTAATTTTCAAGCCCCATTCCTAATAATCTTTTAATCACTTTAGAAAGTTTCTTATTAATGCCTAAAAGAACTGCCAGAATTAAAACGTAAAATGGTATCATAACTGAGTTAATGCACAAAATACTGTAGCCCTGCGATTGGGGTTGCAATAAAGGGAAATCACACAGCATTTAAAGATACATTCTCATGGTGCCATTATGGTGTGAATGTTAGAGGGTGTTAGCGTGGAGTTTGGTCCAGCTGCACAGCAGGTCACCAATAGGGTTAAAGGGAATGGGGGAGAGAGGAGACGGGATGGAGGGTTGATAGATGTTAGAGGTATGCCAGATAGGCTTCCTTAAAAAGGAACATTTTCAGAGAGTTTTTAAATGTCTGAATGCTGGGGGAGAATCTGATGGTGCCTGGTAAGGAATTCAAAAGATAGGTTGCAGCACGGGAGAAATCTTGTAGGCGGGCGTGAGAGGAGGTAAGAAGGCAGGAGGACTGAACGGCAGATGTCGGACTGAATGGAAGGGGCGCTTAGGGATTTATTTGGGGACGAGGGCTGAGATGTAAAGGGGGCAGCGTTGTTGAGAGCTTTGTAAGTCATAACTAGGGTTTTAAATGTAATTCTAGTGGATATGGGAAGTCAATGTTGGGATTTGTGTGGTGGCCCAGCAGACGTGGAGCGATGAGTGAGCTAGATGATTCTGGCAGCAGCGTTTTGGGTGGATTGGAATTGGGACAGGGAGACAAGGGGAATGCCAACTAGAAGAAGGTTGCAGGAGTCAATGTGGGACAAGATGAGTGAGTGAATTAGGATTTTAGTTGCGTCATGAGTGAGAAAAGGGCGATATTTCGGCACTGAAGACATCAGAACTTAGTGAGGGAGTGAATATGAGGTATGAAGGAGAGGGCAAAGTTAAAGATGACTTCTAGGCAGCAGGCTTGGGGTGTTGATGAGATGATGGCATTATTGACAGTGAGGAGAGTAGATGTGACAATGGAAGGGGAAACAAATATAAGTAAAGGTTTGGACATTAAGCTTTGGATAACGGTGGAACATCCAGGAGGAGATTGTGGATATAGACAGTTGATGACACAGGACAAGAGAGAGGGGAAGAGGTCAGGGGAAGAGATATAAATGTTGGTGTCATTGACATAGAGATGATACTGAAAGTCAAAATAGTGTAATAGTTTACCAAGAGAAGTGGTGTAGAATGAGAATAGCAGAGGGCCGTAGGAGAGCAAGTTAACAGTAGTCCAAAGCTGGGATTGGGCGGAAGTCATTATTTAACATAAAGCTGTATTGCTCGAGGTGTTGTCAGGTGAAGTGTATAAACAGCCCCAAATGGCAAGCACCTTTTGCCACCTTAGGCAGGATATTGAGAGAGGCTGGAGATGGGATGCGATTCAGCTGTTATGGGATTCTGCTGTAAAATCCACAGAACAATACACCTGATGACAATACCATCTTCTTGCTTCTTCTTCTCTCTTACGTTTCTAGGATGCAAAGATATTCTCTAGTTGCCCCATCCTAATTCATACTCAACAGTAAACAACAAAGGAAAGTGTGTGACCCAGTGAGGGATTCAAAAGAAAGTCAGTTCTCAATTTACATGGTAACTTTGTACAGTTAATAAAAATAAATAAAAATACCACTTGTGGTGCATTTGCATGTCTTGGGCAGGTCTGAAACCCTGTCCTTCCCATTATCGCTTAGCAAACCACTGCAGCCAGGGATTCTGGGTAATGACACACAAATGAGCACAGTGTGTCACGCTTGACTTCTTACCCATTTTAACATGGACCCCTCTGAGCTGATGCCTGCCGTATCACACAGCTTTTCAGCACAGCCTGGGTTTAAGAATTGCGTAGCCAGTAAACTTACCTTATGGGTCTCATCAGTGCGAGGTCGCATGGTAAAAATTTTCTAATAAAAAACTGCAGACTGAAGTCACACTTCAATTGATGATCCCTTGCTCTTCTAAACCACTAAACTCACATATTGATTAGGCATCAATTTCTCTGGCATGCACTTAATTCAGGACATTTAAAGGTCTATCTATAGCAGGGGAGGGCAACTACAGTCCTCCAGGGTCACCAAAAGGTCATGTTTTCAGGATATCCCTGCTTCAGCACAGGTAGCTCAGTCTTCGACTAAGACACTGATTAACATGAAAACATGACCTGTTGGTGAGGAATGGAGTTGCCCACTCCTGATCTATAGACTGTTCTATCCATGTTGCAGATCAAACTGATGCATCTACAGTAATTTCAAATAAATGTGTTTATAATTTACATCATTATTCTAGGGTATACTTACAAGATGCTCGTGTCCTTACCTTGCTGGCGGAATGAATTGTTAACAGGAATGTATGTTTTAGGAAACAGTATGATGAATTGGAATGTGCGGTAGGAACCAGTGTAATATTCATATGTAAACAAAAATAAGTGCGCAACCCAAAATCCACCTTAAACAAAATTCAAATAGTTGTGATAAAGTGCAATTAATATTAATTGTGTATGGGTAATACTAATATTTCAAAGTATACCAAACCAAGTATTGATGCGTATGCTGCTATACTCTAGGAGTGGCTCGGCACTCCAAACACTAAGAGAAAAAACACAAAGAACAGCGCAAAAACGCAATAGTGAAGTAAATAATGACAAATCAAATTGGTATAAAATTGGTGAGTATTAGGCGTACATTTAGGCAAATAAAACAAAGCATGTCTGTGCAAACATCAGCACAATGTTACCACAGGAGCCCCTCTGGATGGTGTCGCCCTCTGGTTCAGCAGCTGTCTCTGGAGAGTCTTTAGTTGTATCTCTCACCCTCGTGGAAGGCAGCTGCAGCCCTTGAGCTGTTGTTGAATCCTCCTCTGCTTATCAGGCTGGGCTCACGGGTACACACTGCGCTGTAGGGGATTGCAAGTCCACTTTCTCCTGCACACAGAAGTTCCTGCAGTCTCTCTGTGTATTCGGAGCACCACGCGGTCCACGTGGTGTATTGAGCCGGCGCTCGCGCACTCCCGTGACGTCACGGATGACGCGTTATGCTCCGTTTTGTGGAAATCCCCAAAAATCAAATCCGCAATACAAACGGCTTCAGAAACGGGAGTGCGCGAGCGCCGGCTCAATACACCACGTGGACCGCGTGGTGCTCCGAATACACAGAGAGACTGCAGGAACTTCTGTGTGCAGGAGAAAGTGGACTTGCAATCCCCTACAGCGCAGTGTGTACCCGTGAGCCCAGCCTGATAAGCAGAGGAGGATTCAACAACAGCTCAAGGGCTGCAGCTGCCTTCCACGAGGGTGAGAGATACAACTAAAGACTCTCCAGAGACAGCTGCTGAACCAGAGGGCGACACCATCCAGAGGGGCTCCTGTGGTAACATTGTGCTGATGTTTGCACAGACATGCTTTGTTTTATTTGCCTAAATGTACGCCTAATACTCACCAATTTTATACCAATTTGATTTGTCATTATTTACATCACTATTGCGTTTTTGCGCTGTTCTTTGTGTTTTTTCTCTTAATATTCATATGTACCTGAAGAGCAGTAGAACCACTGTGTCATGACCTTGATTAAGCAACACTAATTAAAATGGCGATAGAGCAGAACCATATATTTCTTAATACTTTTATTCATTTTTCATAATTGCTTCTTCCTAAATCTACTAGGTGGATGAATTGGTCCCTTTTGCAGATGAGGTATGCTGTCTTGTATTCTGATTGTCTGTGTTATTGGTCTGTCTGCTAATATCTTATTCTTTTTGTAGGTAAATAGGTTATTTTGAGGTTATTTGGAGGGTATTTTTAGCGTTTGCACTGATCTTTGTAAATGAAATTAGATTTAACACTAGAGAGAGAGAGTAATGTAAAAAACCCAGAATGGGCAAGATTAAAAAATCTTAGTCTTAATTTGATACCTAACTAATGCATAATATTGATGACTTGGTAGATATACATTTATCTCTACAGTAGATTTATTTAAAGCATACTGGCAAATTATAGTACTGCGATACTTGAGAAAAACTATCTGCATTTTCTGCACTTGAAGGGCTATTTGAGCTCACGGGATGCCATTTGGGCTACATAGTGCTCCAGTAACTTCCAATGGCTATCTGACAAAGTGCTAAGGGACACACATAGGGGGCTATGCACTTAGCAGTGATAAGTGCTTTTAAGTGAGATAAAAAGCCATTATAGCGTGATATTGCCTGCTGTGAGATTCACAAAGCAGTGAGATAAGTGAGATAAATGCCTTTATAGCGTGATACTGTCTGCTATGAGATTCACAAAGCTGTGATAAGTGCTTTTAAGTGGGAAAAATGCCATTATAGCACGATACTGCAGTGTTATCACTGCTTTGTGAATCTCACAACATGCAGTATCACGCTATAAAGGCCTGTATCTCACTTAAAAGCACTTATCACTGCTTTGTGCATAGCACCCAGAAAACCCACTTATCACTGCTTAGTGCATGACCCCAATAGTATGCTAGCACTTACCTAGATTACATTGTCATGTATAGTACCGATAGGCAAAATCAGTTAGTTAAATTGGCAGCAATCTTATGAGTCCTGAGAAAGACACGGTTGAAAGTAAACCCCTCAAAGTGTCTTTTTGGTGGTCGATATATATGATAGACTTTGTGGTTGGCAATGGTTGAATAGTCGCTGGTTGAAAGGTGCAGATGGTAAAAAAATGTGCGATCTCATAGACAAAGAATCAGTGAGATCCTTTTTTTGGATGGCAGGGTATTATTGCTGGATTGTATTATCAGATTCTGCAACTATTGCTTCTCCTCTACCAAATCTTACGAAAGCTTTCGCACTAAATGTGGTTCAATAGACAGCAGCCTGCCAGGTTTCCTTTGTGAGATTGATGGGTTTGCTCTGCAGACTTGTCCGGCATAAGGTTGCGCATGTGCAGAGCAGGTGACAAAGCCCGCGAAGGAGGAGAACTCAGGGAGGAGGGGAGTTAGGGGACTACGGGTCCCAGCAGCCCCCGCGGTCCCCGTGACACGGCCGAACCAATCAGGTACGAGAATAGGGAGGAATAGGAAGTGAGGGGGCGCACGAGGGTCAGAGCTAGCTGGCGGAGGAAGGAGAAGGAGCTCCAGTGTAGGAAGGCAGGCCGCCCCTACATAGGCCGCAGGCCCCCAGACCCAGTTAGCCCCTGAGCCCCAGTAGAGTGCAGCGGAGCTAGGGACGGGCCATAGTTAGGTTCCGGATCCCCTTTTGTGAATACGATCGCTATCAGGACAGTTCTTTATAAGCGGGAGGCCTGGGACCAGGCCCCGCCACTAAGCCGCAGCGTGTCTGGGTGGGATCGCCCCGGACACTCACGGGTGACGTCATCTACGCCCACACCGATACTTTGTGAAGATAGTTGAAGAACTGGGTACAGGAGTGCCCGGCAGGTAAACTCCAAGTGCACCAACGGTACCATTTTC